>NC_060119.1:432476092-432779122 GCF_021461395.2 Schistocerca americana | reverse complement strand
TCGCCCACTAGTATAGCCTCTTCTCTACATAAAATTATTGAAGTATGAAGGAATAATCAGTTTGGCAACACAGGGAATTTTCGGGGCTAAAAGTTTCAGTGGGAGGTCGAGGACTGCACAGTGACCAGCTTCTAATGAATTTAGGCTACAGCTGTTACGGAGAAATGAAGAGGCTTGAACAGCACAGACTAGCGTGGAGAGCTGCATCAAACCATTCTTCGGACTAAATACAGTAGCGACAATATGACAGACCACAAAAAATACAGAATTAAGGAACATATTTTAAGCTTCTGCTTTATGAGATTTTCGTAGAACGCACATATTCTCTATAAAATTAAATACACTTACCGCAGACTGAGATTTAGCGACAGTCAGCTCGTACTTTCCGTCCAGGTGATATAAACTGCCTTAGATAACGGTGACCTGATTAATGTCGTGGTACTTGACTTTCGGGATGCATTCAACACCTCACGGAATAAATTCTGCATAAACAAAATACGTATGTGTGCGCCATCGGTTCTTTCGGACATCTCTTTCGGTCATTTCACAAAGAGCAGAATATATGTGTATAAAGGCGAGACGGCCTTTGATCTCTTCACTGTAGATGCACACCAAGCCTTAACTCGTATAGGAATTGGCGAAATACCGCGGGTACTGGGAATGACAGGCTAGGGGCGCTACGTTAGTAGTGTGTACATAAGTTGAGAATTTGAGTCTGACGAGAGGCTTGCTGGGGTAGTCAGTGCAGGTGCGGTGGCCACTGTCTCCGGGTGGCTTAGTGGTCAGAGCATCTACCTAGTAAGCAGGACAGCTGGGTTCAAATCCCGGTCCGCTACAAATTTTCAGCTTCCTCCATTGATTTAAATCATTAACGGCTAGTAGCCAATATCTGTAATTCCTTTCTATCTCAACATAATACGAACTTAACGAGTATCGGGCTAAATCTGTGATGGGATTGAGGATTTTCTGGCTGACAGAATACAATACGCATTTCTTAAAGGACGAGATTAAATCTGTAAAGGTAATTTCTGGAATACCATAATGGGAAGTTGCTAGCTATTACTGATTGCAGCGATCTAGCAGATACAGAAGGGATCTTCGTGATTATGTTCGCAAACGACGATCTTTCCTTTACGAAGGTTGCAACAACAGAAGACTAGCGAAATGCAGACTGATCTGTAAAGGACCACAGGGTGGTGCAGGGATTGCTATTTCAGTCTTGACGTGGATAAATATTACGTAGTGGGCATGAATATGTGGACCAGGTTTCCAGTGTAGTGGAGTTTGGCTGGGGGTTCTGCAAGCATCGGCTATTAAATTAATTTAAAAAATTTTCAGTGCCAGAGCGCATGCAGAAGAAACAAGGTAAAATCTTATACTCAAACTTCTAAAATAATTAGCATCAGATGAACATTAATATAAGTATGAAAGAAATATTATTTGCCCCACAGCAATAAATAATAATATCTCGAAGGCGACAAAGAAAAAAAAAATGTTTCAAGCTAAAACACAAGTTTAGATATCAGTAAAAATTGATTAGGCCCAAAAAATAGTTTCACAATCGGTCACAGAATAACAATTGTGAAGAGCTAGGATCATGGCAGCACCAACAACTCAACCACAATTTGGATAGATAAAACATATACACAACACAATCTACACAGATACACCCAAAATACTGCACAGTCACTAAAAGTTTGCATATATGGCAGTAGGATTTCAAAGTTTATCACAAAGACACTCTTACATCACGCCACGGGTCATCGTCCTTTCGCAATTTAAGATCAGTACTGATACAGTTAGATCACACCAAGTCCTCGCTGTTCTTCCATAATTCAAATACAGTAACTACCACACAATCAGAGCACACCACAGCTGCATTGTGTTTTTCAGTATAATGCACCTGTAGAAAACACGATTCTACCAACCGAGGCGCACCACGGTGTCGTCGTGTTTTGACCGTTAGATCTGTAATAAGCACCAACACCCCCACAAATGCAAGTGTGAAACACACGGCAGCACAAGACACTCTGATGCCTTGTTGTAGATCCATAGTAACAGAAACTCTCTTCAGCCCTTCTTCCTTGCCTCACACCTGCCGTATCTTCTACATGTCTGAAGGAAAAACCCCGTCTGCTGCCTCAGCCAGACGACGAATGCGCTGCAGCTCTCGACACCCTGTATTGACAGTTGCAGTCCAGCTGTCCGCTGCCTCCACGCTGCTTCACCGTTCTTGTCCAGTGTCCGGATGTTTCCGATGGCACCCTCGACAGTAGTAGAGACAAGCACGGCCAACGCTTCGTACCACAGTGACGCCGAACCCAAGGTCTGTCCGCCGCTCCCCACAGCGTGGCCAGTTGCTGGTTCAAGTTGATGCTGCCGCTTCAGCTCCGTAGCCTATAGTAGATTTAAAACTCCAGCCGCTACAAATTGACCGCAGCCATCCTCCATCCGTCTGCCCAGGCTATCCTGCTCTGCAGCTGTCGGAACCAGCGACTCGGGAACGTAAACAGGACCAATGCTTCACCCTAGACAGCAAGATTCACTATGTCCCCACTTCCGTTTCGTACCACCGGACTGACAACGGCTGTGTTGGGCTATCCCAGAAAACCTCGGCGAGCGCTGCCTCCACCTGTGCGCTTACACATGCGCCTGCTGGTGACACTTAGATACCTAACCCGAGAAGACGCAGGAATTCAAACGTGCTCTGAGCACTATGCGACTGAGCACTATGCGACTTAACTTCTGAGGTCATCAGTCGCCTAGAACTCAGAACTAATTAAACCTAACTAACCTAAGGACGTCACACACATCCATGCCCGAGGCAGGATTCGAACCTGCGACCGCAGCGGTCTCTCGATTCCGGACTGAAGCGCCTAGAACCACGCGGCCACTACGGCCGGCGCGCGAAATATCAAATTTATGGCACAACTACGTGAAGATATCCATTGCCGTTATTACTGGAGGCCTCATGTATGTTGCTGTACGTTACTGCACGCTGCGTAATTGAAGCCACGGTAATGTTTTGAAGTACCTGGCGTCCCCACAGTGTGACATCGTTACTAGAATCAAGTCCGAATCCTACAGAAGGGCTGCCAGTGAAGGACAACACGTATCACTCAAAGGAAATGTGCTAGAAACACCGACGTACAGGCAGAACGCAAGTGGACTCTTGATTGGAGAGTGCAGCTTTGAACCAAACATTGACTATTCCAGTATACACAAATTTAAGAAATTTCTGGAACCTTCTGTATGTGACATGTTACTGCGGTTGGTCAGGTTTGAATTGGCAATCCGCAGACTTCAACCAGCGCCGCAAAAACCCTACGTGACACTGAATGCAGCTCAGTTTGGGGCAATATGGCCTCATCAGGTTTCCCAAACGGATTCTATAATGTCCGCAGAGCTAAACTTGGTACTGGGTGGTGATATCCCAGATACAGTAATCTAAAGTCTCTATGACAGAACAGAGATTTAAACTGTCGCCTTGCAAAAGAATTAATGCCGACTAGGGAGTAAGATTTAGGCATTTTGTGCTTCTCCTGCTCCTTTTCAATATTTATCACAGGAGCAAAAGAGCGTAGCAATAATCGTGATTTGCACAAATTCTGATAAAGCTCGAAATACTACACTTAAGATCCAAAGAAGGTGATACACCTGCCTAATGTCCTGTGGAGCCCCCGCGAGTACGCAGAAGTGCCGCATCACGACGTGGGGTGGACTCGACTACTGTCTGAAACAGTGCTGGAGGGAACTGACACCATGAATCCTGCAGGGCTGTTCATAAACCTATAAGAGTAAGAGGTAATGGAGATCTCTTCCGAACAGCACGTTGCAAGGCATCCCAGATATGCTCAATAATGTTCATATCTGGGGAGTTCTATGACCAGCGGAAGTTTTTAAACTCAGAAGAGTATTCGTGGAGCCACTCATTAGCAATTCTGGACGTGTGGGTTGTCGAATTGTCCTGCTGGAATTGCCCAAGTCCATCGGAATGCTCAATGGACATGAAAGGAAACACGTGATCAGACTGGATGCTTGCGTACGTGCCACCTGTCAGAGTCGTATGTAATCCCCTGTCTCCATTCCCATGTCTCCATATATGTACACGTCCATCCGCTCGATACAATTTGAACCGAGACTCGTCCTACCAGGCGACATGTTTCCAGGCATCAACTGTCCAATGTAGGTGTTGAGGGGTCCAGACGAGGCGAAAAGCTTTGTGTCGTGGTGTCATCAACGGTACACGAGTGGGCCTTCGACTCCGAAAGCCCATATCGACGATGTTTCGTTGAATGGTTCGCACGCTGACACTTGTTTATGGCCCAGCACTGAAATCTGCAGCAATTTGTGGAAGGGTTGCACTTCTGTCACGTTGAACGATTGTCTTCAGTCATCGTTGGTCCCGTTCTTGCAGGATCTCTTTCCGGCCCCAGCGATGTCGGAGATTTTATGTTTTAGCGGATTTCCTACAGTTACGGTGCACTCATGAAATGGTCGTACGAGGAAATCCCCACTTCATCGCTACGTCGGAGACGCTTTGTCCCATTGCTCGTGTGCCGACTATAACACCATATTCAAACACATTTAAATCTTGATAATCTGCCGTTGTAGCAGCAGTAACCGATGTAACAACTGCGCCAGACGCTTCTTGTCTTATATAGGCGTTGCCAACCGCAGTACCGTATTCTGCCCGTTTACTATCTCTGATTGAATACGCTTGCCTTTACCACTTTCTTTGGCGTTTTGGAGTATTTTATACACAGACAATTCAGCCACAATACAACTGAAGACGACTTACAAGTGTCACTACATAAAACTGCATATAAAACTGCACGTACTTTATCACTATAAGGGACTACTAAAGCACGACAGGAAACCAAAAGTAGTGGTATCCCAAGGCCAGGATTCTTAGATTCAGAAATAGTGTTGGGTAACAATACCGTCAAATAAGAAATGCCCAGGATAAAATTAAAGCGTTAGACTGTCGATGTCGTAAGAACCAATAATCTCACTATGACAAACAGTACAAAAAAAACCTAAATACTCGTAAAATAGATGCGATGGAATTTAACGTATAGCAACAGATACTCAAGCTACGCCTTACTGAAAGGCTAATTGGATAGTCTTAAAGAGTGTGGACTGTTGAAGCGTGACTTCTTCGAGATGTTAAAGGGAGATGAAACCGGAGATGAATAAGTATCTGTAGTATAATGAACACAATAATGGAGGAGAGGTGTCCTTACAATGATAATATGGCAAAGATTGGGGGAATTGGCTTACTATTAGAAGGCCCGAGAAAATCAAGGAAACGGTGGAAAATGTAACAGTTTACGCACTCTGATCCTTGTGTGAAAATAAATAATGAATTTTATGAATACGGAGATGATGATGATAATCATGATGATGATAATCATGATGATGATAATAATGGAGTTTGGTCCTTGGATATATTAACTAAATGTGCTTCTGCGTACACATCACCCAGCACCATATCACGCACACAGTAGCAGCAATTCTGTTTCACTAAAATTTCGGTATGAGAACGATAATCCCACGTCCGTAAAGGCCGGCCACTGTGGCCGAGCGGTTCTAGGTGCTTCAGTCCGACACCACGCGGCTGCTACGTCGCAGGTTCGAATCCAGCCTCGGGCATGGATGTGTGTGGTGTTCATAGGTTAGTTAGGTTTGAGTAGTCCTAAGTCTAGGGGACTCCTGACCTCAGACGTTAAGTCCCATGGTGCTTAGAGCCATTTGAGCCATTTGAACACCCGTAAAGCAATGTTTATTTCACAAACGACTAAAGAACATAAAGCTTGAACGCTGAGGAACAGTTTTGTGTACTATATTAGTGTACCGTAAACCACAGGAATATCTCTTCACTATGTTGCAGGGTAAATGGAAAAATCTTATTTTGAGTTTGAGAGAATTTAATGAAAGTCTTTCTTTGGAACTGAACGCTGTAACAGAAATAAATGTATAGGCTACACCTTATTAATTATTGAGGTAGTTACAGAGGAGTTGATGCAATGAGATGTTTTGCCACAGAGGGTACTTCTACGTAGGATGTCACTTTAGTAATTCCAGATATCAACAGCATGCTGTTTTAATTATTGTAGCAATTTTAAATATTATTTGATTTGGTCGTTGGTACGGCAAAAATAAAATAACCGTTTATCTTTGTCAGGAGTGCGAGGAGAATACATATTGGAACAACGTTAAATATGGCTTTAATCTCATGACGCATGAGATGTAAATATGTATCCATGCGTAGGATCCTGAATTCGCATTGTTGGAGCGCTTTTTAACAGCGCTGCAGGTGTGGCTGTCATATTAATGTTATCTCGTGAAAGCTTAATAGCAACAGTGAACTGTGTCGCAGTTATCATGGCCGTAGCATCGACACTATTTTGTGACGAGCAGCCATAAAACTCATCTGATTATTTTTTCTGACGGCCGTCGAGATAATGGAACTGTTTTTACTGGTCGCTCTCGACGAGCGAGGTGCTTCGTTGAAGCGCACAGCACACTGTTTGGTATGGAAATTAGCGTCGCTGCCAGCCCCAAGTTCCACATGCAAAGTGAACAAGTGGCAAAGAGTACCGATCGGGAATATTTATAAATATTAATATGATTTCTACCTCCATTGCTGACACGTTTGTGAATAAATTACGCATAGCGATGCTACGACAAATCTAGTTCACGTCTATACTTGGAGCCCATAAATTTAGATCGAGAGTCTACATTCGATAGTGACTGCTTTACAGGAACTGGTTAATGAGACAGAATAAACTTAGAACGACTGCTGTTGGAGTAAAAGGTTTATCATTTCGATATCTAGGACCTGCCGTCAATAGTTATCTATTTCTAAATAAGTGACGTAGGAACGAAGATTAGAGTTTATCGACCCGTCGACGCCTGCATTGTTCAGACGGAAACTGAAAACGAATGGGTGGGCCCACGGATGGTTACCTATCTGATTCAAAGAGCCATCCTGGCAGTGCCCTAATTAACTGTAGTAAGACAGAAGACACTAATCTGAATGAGCTGAGAGAAATTTAAATCCTGCCCCTGCAGAAGTCGTAAGTAACTCGTTAACAGTGCTGCTTCGCATGGCTTCAGCAATTCTGCAGTGAAATGTTTCGGTATTATGCCTTTCGTTTGGTTGGACATTTGGCTAGTACAAAAGGTGTCCATCATTTCCATTCCATACTTGTGCAGTCTGTCTAGGGTAGTTTGTGGATGAAGTTTTATGTCGGGGAACACATCACTTCCGTGCTACAAGGGGGAACAAAATCATTTCAGATCCTTAACTTTCACGCTAACATCTTTCTTTGGTAGGCAGGAACAAAAAGATCGTTATAACGACAGCTGTGTTCGCTATGCAAACTTTACATGCGACGTAATATTCTTTACCCTCTTTCAGTAATAGATTTTCAGTGCACATAGACCCACACGTAAACATTTTTGTGGAATCTATAACCCATACACCTTGTTCCACCTTAGCAGGCATCCGATGTTCAGCTCCACAAAGCCAAACAAATCATGAGGCTTCGGCCGGCTGATGTTCGGGTAATTGTTGATACATTAATTCACTCGCGAATGTCTCTTTCCCTTCCGTAGGAGAAATCATAGCTACTCATAGACATGTTGCCATCGACGTTACAGCATGAGGTGCCAACACTGGCGACATATCTCGCTATCAATGAGTTGGTTAAAGTTTGCCGCTGAGACATCACTACTCATATTGCGCAGGTGCATTGTGCACCTACTTCCCTCTTACTGTACTCATCGCTCTTCTGACAGCGGGCTTTTCCTGGCGTGACCAGAGAACGTCGACATGTTCTCGGTCGGAACTAGCAAATCTTGATGGTGCGCCACCGCGTCGAAACATTTATTAATGAATTTTTGGTGCCAACTCTTCCTAGGAGTTGATTATTACTTCTTGCAGCTAAATCAGGTAACAGTGACCCATTAATTGAAGTGAAAAGCGTAAAAGAATCGGTAGAAGAAATAATGATGTATTATTAACATTTGGTGATAACTGATTTCTTGAGTCATATATACTCATTAACCGGTTTTGGACAATGCTTAGTTGTTAAACTAGTCTTTTTATTTATTTATTCCAAGTTATTAGCTTTCGGTTCCTGTCCGTGCAGTCACCTTAGTAGTGGAAAGACGATACTACAGGCGACTTTCGTGTCAGTAATGACAATACGAACGTAAAGACAACAGAATATCCATTGCCCGCGCTTAAACGTGTTATGTACCAACTAAGTCCACTCTTTATCTTCTAGAAGTATGTGATAGGAATCATGGAAGAGCCCAAACATTCGAAGAGTAGCATCAAAATAGGTTGGTGGATTTGGTCTTATGGGCATTAGACCGTGATCTAGGGCATGTTTTTGCGCCTAACGTTTCATCTCCAGCCACATCAGACTTCCCCAAAGGCTATAAAGGTGTAGTAACTTAAGGTGGTTTTAGCAAGCCGAAACTGTCAAAGTGATGAAATAATAAACAGCGTCAAACAGTAGCAATGAACACCTCGTTTCACACTAAAGTAGCCAATATTCGAAAATTAATAGTTTCTGATTTTTAACAATGAACAGTATTGGCATGCTAAACAAGTTCACTTTTGAAAGTAAAGGAGCTGCGTCTTTATAGCCTCTGAGGATATCTTCCGTTGTTGGAGGTGAAACGTTAGGCGCAGAAACACGCCATGGATCATGATCTAATGTCCCTAAAACTATTATCACAAACGATATAAGTACCCGACAGAAAATACTGCAATGCGTGATTAAATGAATGTCTCTCTCTGTTTGCAATATTTTAAAGAAATACCAACTATGCAGTAGTTCTGTGACGGAATACCGAGTATTATATACACTCTTCAAGCTTTTGTGCCATTTTTGCTTCTAGCCATCGGTTTCGTGAATATCACAAATAGTCTCCTTGACTACAGTTTCTAAGCGGCTAAAACAGACCAAATGAAAATATTTACGAGAACTCGCATATACATTTAATCCCTTAAGAAACTGTTGATTATTTTGCCTCCCAGCTTAATCTTTGAAAGAAGTATAGTGATTTTTACTTCAGGTGGAAAGTATTTTTTATGCAAAACAACATAGATTCCAATCACCGAAAAAAATACAGTTAAAGGACCATCATTGATTTAAGGCAAAATCACTTAAGGACTACTACATCTAAGTCAATTCACTGACAGCATGAAACCATTTAAAACAGAATGTATTAGGTACTTTTTTAGGACAGCTTACAACGGTGGTACGAATTCTCATTATTTTCTGACCCTCAGGAGAAATATAAACTCTTCTCTTCTGTCTCTTAAATATTGTTCTTCTTTAGTGAGGCAAGTAATAAAGTTTTCTGTTTGCTGAAGACCTAATAATGGGTCGAGCACTTAGAATATTTTTGACGGTGTTCCCAATTAGGGGACCCCTGATACAGCTAGATATGATTCTGACAGGTGACACGTGTGTAAGCATCCTGTCTGTTCCCCTGCACCCATTCATGTTAATTCTGCATTCCGATGGACTAGGGCAATTCCAGTAGGACAATGTGTCACTCTATACGTCCAGAACTGGTACAGACTGACTCCAGGAATACTCTTCTGAGTTTAAACACTTCCGCTAGCCAGCGGAATCCCCATAAATGAACACTATTGAGCACGTCTGGAATGCCTTGCAACGTGCTGTTCAGAAGGGATCTCCACAGCCTCATACTCTTACGGATTTGTGGACAGCCCTGCAGGATTCATGGTGTCAATTCCCTTGAGTCCTACGTCAGACATTAGTCAAGTCCATAGCCACGTTATGTTGCGGCACTTCTGCGTGCTCGCGAGGGCGCTGTACGTTATTAGCTAGATCTACCAGTTTCTTTGGCTCTTCAGTGTATGTTTCTGTGACACATATATCTGTACAAAATCTTTCTGGTTTTTGTTGAGTTTCATCAGCAAAATCTGGTAGACTGATACTGATAATGATCAGAAATTTGCTTTGGACGTCGCCTTCGTCATTTATGTAGTGACCTTCGTATATGATTGTGAATTACGCAATAACATATGCGAAACACCGATGTTCTATTTTACTTCAAACGAAGAGACAGAACTCAAATGTCTTCGAGCTGTTTCCATATCAGACTTTATTTATTTAGCGTATGGCTAATACAGACATACCGTGAAATTAAATTACTTATACATATGTACATAATGACACACAAGAAACTTAAGTTTGTCTTTATAACTGAATATCCAGTCCTTCAATCCAGCGCACTGCATCTGGAGTTGCTAGCAGGAAGTCCTCTTTGGCGCCGTGATAGGCTCGAATCCTGCATTCACTGACAATGTGGTGAACAGTCTGGTATGGAGCCCCGCAGTCACAAGCTGGATCAGGCAGCTTCTTCCACTTAAAGAGAGCCAGATATTATGCGCATTGTCGTATTTAGCTGGGTATCAACAAGCCTTGTATGATGACTGTTCATCCAAACAGGCGCACAATACTCAGCACTTGAGTACACCAAGCCCAGAGCTGAAGATCGCAGGGTGGTTGCTGAAGATCCCCAGGTAGTTCCGCATAGCTTATGGAGGATGCTGTTTCGAGTCCTCAGCTTTTGAGCTAAGTTGAGAAGGTGTTGTTTGAAGCATAGTGTACGATCCAGGATGACTCCAAGATATTTTGGGTTCCAATTATGACGAAGAATTCTGCCTTTGAAACTTACTTCCAGTTTTACGTTCACCAATCGGTTATTTAGATGGAAGCAACACAATTCCGTTTAACTCACACTGGGTTGGAGTCTCCAGATTTTGAAGTAATTATCTAATGCAGACAGGTCATTGGCTAGAATCTCTTCTGTTGTCGTCATTTCCTGGTGTTTTACGGCTAGAGCCAGGTCATCGGCATTGCAGTATTTTCTGGACGAAGTGTCAGATAGATATAGGTTGAACAGTAAGGGTGAGAAAACTGATCCTTGAGGCAATCCGTTGTTCAGCTTCCTCTCCTTACTTATGTTGCTTCCACTGATAACCTGGAACTTCCGATCACTTAGCATGCTGTTAATCAGTCGAGCCATTGTTCTGCAAGGTATGATGGGGAGAAATTTGTAGATAAGGCCTTCCCTCCACACAGTGTCGAAGGCGGCAGTTAGATCAACAAATGCCACAGATGTTTTCTGCTTCATTTGGTATCCTGACTCTACGAAGGATGTGAGAGACAATACTTGGCGCAGCAGCTACGCCCTGGTCTGAAGCCTGCCTGATCAACTGGAACGTTCTCTAAGATAGCGCTACTTATTCTGTTATATATTAGCCTTTCAAAAAGCTTGTAGCAGCAGCTGAGACTATTGTCACACAAGAGAACACGTTAGATTACCAATAAATTATTAAATTTACACATCGAGGAGGGATGTATCGAATAGAGTGAATATCTTCTTCTTCTTCCTGTCCATTATTAGATCTTCTGACCTGTTACGGTCTCAGTACACCTCTTCGTTGGTCTACCTACGTTATTTGTATCTCTGGCTTGGTGTTCGAGAATTTTCTGGGGTGCGACCGGTCTGCGCCCGTAGCACATGGTTTTTGCAATGTGTTCCGTATTGCACTGAGAACTGATTTTACTTTGGGATATTTAAGTAGTTAGTTAGTTCTTTTCATGTCCCATAGTGTGCAGGTAGCTATTCTTCTCATGTACTTTATCTCGGCCCTCATTTGTCTCCGTTCGTCATCTCTACGGAGTGTCCAAACTCCGCTGCCATACCAGACGTTAGATGTATCCAGAGGGTCGTATACTTTGAGTCTGTTGTGTTGGTGACCAAGAGATGGTCTGAAGACGGCTTTCATTAGGCCTGTGATTTCGTGAAGTTTGTGATTTTGCATTGCATATCGCTTTCTTGATTAAAGCCGAGATTGAAACCTACGTATCTTGCTCGAGAGTAGTGTTACCTATTGAAATTTTGTTTTCTTTGTGGTCTTTCCTGCTGAACACCACAATTTTGGCGTCATTGAGGGACATCGTACAGTTTTGCGGTTGTGATCAGATTGTACGCTGGTCTCTTTGAATTATCCTCATATTCTGCAGAATTTATCTCACCATACATAAACAGTAGTGAGTGAAGTTTATCCTGCCTCTGCCGTGGGGATTCTGCTCCATTTACTGATGATTTTAGTAATGTACTGCGGAGTACTAGACGTTGCTCTGACGTGTATTTATTTCAGTTCAATTATTTCAAATCCGCCTTCCCCGCCCTATGTCCATCAGCTACTCCCTCCCCTTTCTGCCCATCCCCTCCTTCCCCTCAGTCAGCCCATCTCCACCTCTTTCCCTCCTGCGTTCAATTCTCTTCCCCGCACACTGTCCATCTCTTCCACTTCCCTTTCTGTGTCCATCTCCTTTCCTGGTATCTCCTGAATAAGGTGTCCTGCAGTGGTATAATTCTGTAGGCGCATTCAGCAGCGTGTCTGGATAGTGACAGCTAAATGTGTCGCGAGTGGAGTGAGTAGCAAAGAAGTAACAAATCGAAAAGCCATCACGTCATGTTTTACTGCATGAACACAGGAAATTTAGTCGGCAATAGACTTTTTTCCTTTCATTTTTGAGGGGTTGTCACCAGGAAAAAGTACCGCAACGGTTTGAAACAATGTGTTAAGTTTGTTGGACATCACTAAGGGCTACCGTTTTCAAATAGTGGACAGCGCACATAGTAGCTATGCAACGTGTGCATTAAGCAAGAAATCATGTGGAAGCAGGGATTAAACATACTGAATATTGCATAAGCATCACATTCATTGTTTTGAACCGTAGCGCACACCAATCAACAAAAGCATTTTCATAAATATGATAAAACTCAAAATTCGAACATAAAATAGTTTTATCAGAGAGTAAATATTGTTCCCTGATTCACGTGATAATCTTCAAATCAAAAAGTATCTAGTACTAAACACTTTCTAAAGTAGCCTTTGCTCTTCCTCAGCGATGAATCTATCTCGTTACCCAACTTTCACCGAAATCGGCTCGGCGGATTAGTAATGATAAATTTAACGCCATATATGATGCAGCAGTTCTTCGCACATCTCAGTGTTTATGACGTCATATATCCTGAACTATGTGGCGCACAGTGATATAATTTTGAAGGAGCATTCAGTGTTGTATGTGAACACTGTCTGTAAAATGTGTTGCGAATACAGCTACTAGTAAAGAAGTAAGAAATTGAAACGTCATGCCTGAAGCGAAAACTAACAGCGAAAGAGTGTTAAGCGAGAAAATTTTTTCATTTCATCATTTTGTGGGTGGTTCTAGCGAATACCGTTTCCTAAATATTTGAAATTATGTGTCAAATTTGTTGCAGGTAACTCAGTGGTCTCGTTCTCAAATACTGGATGAATAAAATACTGGTTGTCACCCGCCGTGATCTACGCTTGTTTTTCACCCCCATCCCCTAACTTCTAGGTGATTCTTGCCCCCACAACGATTCTTTCCAGACTGTAAGTGATGTGTGCACCTTTTGTATGGCTGAAATCGGTCCAGTGGCATCGGAGGAGATGAACATGCATACATACTTCCAAAAATTCTTATAAAAGTATGAAAATATTTTTTTCTTGATCCGATTAGGATGAAATATTCTCAAGTGACTTGCAAAAATCCCAATTCGTCTAGCAGTTTTTGAGATTAGCGTGTTCAAAGACAAACAGACACACGACAGTTTTACTGATTAATTATTACTATAGAAGCTAACGGCCTTGCCGCAGTGGTAACACCGGTTCGCGCCTGATCGCCGAAGTAAAGATCTGACGAGATGGGATAGCACTTGGATGGGTGACCATCCGGTCTGCCGAGCGCTGTTGGCAAGGAGGGTACACTCAACCTTTGTGAGGCAAACTGAGGAGCTACTTTATTGAGAAGTAGCGACTCCGGTCTTGTAAATTGACGTACGGTCAGGAGAGCGGTGTGCTGACCATATGCCCCTGTATATCCGCATCCAGTGACGCCTGTGGGCTGAGGATGACACGGCGGACGGTCGGTAACATTGGGCCTTTATGGTCTGCTCTGGCGAAGCTTAGTTTTTCTACTGTAGAAAAAATGTTGAACAAAGCGGTGAGAGGTCAGATCTTTGTCTAACTGCTCGGTCAATATGTTTCCCTTGCGACAGCTGTCGTCCGCTTCTAATTGGAATCGCATTTTGGCTGTGTATGTTCTGAATTGTTTCTATGATTTGTGATGAGTCGTTACTTACTGCCGGTATTTCACAAAGTATGGAAAATTTTCTTAACACCAATAAAAGCCACATGTTTTCCAGACTGAATTCTTTCCTTTTTCCAGTTAGCATCTTGAGCGTGTAGCCATCTGCTCATGATCTTGCTCTTTCGGTATCCATTCTGTTGTTTTCTCGAGAGCGTTTCAAAACTATTTCTAATTTTCTTTTTATCATGCTAGAGTAATTTTTGTAAACTGCGTTAAATAAATTTATTGCTCTGTAGTTATTCCAGTCTATGACATCACCTTTTTTATTCAAATCACTTTGAGACACACTCTTGTGGTGAAAAGTGAACACGACGTCAACGGAAGTCTTTTTAACATTTTCCTGTGTTTGTATCTCACGTTAATGTGAGTGGTTAGTGCAAATGTTTCACGTTATATCTAGTCCTTTTGGAGTACATCTGTGGAAACAATGCGCGTTTCGTGCATTGAGATCACTTTAAAAGTTACGCAGCAACTCGACATTAGTAATATAAGAAGTAATCTCGCGTGGGAAATTAAAAAAAATTGTAGATCAATAACAATCTAAGTTCAGTGTACCAAATGCCTTATTAGTCACACCCTTGAAAGAGCAAATTGAGGGTCTAGATCGCATATAGAACTGGTAACGGGCTGTCTGCACTTTCCGTAGCAGTGACATGCTTTGTATGTGTCGGCTATATGAAATAGGTGCTGTTAAGATCGTTGGACGTGAAAAGGTGACAGAATGGCGGAGAGCGGATATCGTGTTTGGACTTGCTCATTGTCACATTGTGAATGAAGTTTCTGATTTATTTCTGTGTTAACGTGGACTGTCCACAGCATCTACAAGGAATGGTGTACCACGGACTAACTATAACAACCAATGGTCTCTACCGCAGTTCATGTAATTTATGCAATATTATGATTCTTTTGTGAAACCTTTCCGACTGTTTCTTCTGTAACACAAATAGTTTGAAGATGCTTCTCTGGAGAAAAATAACAGCATACAACTATTGTTGGATCCGATCACAAGAGAGAGAGAATGGAAGGAGGTAGAGAAAGAGAGTGTGTGTGTTAGGGATAGGGAGAGGGGAGGGGGGAGGGAGAGAGAAAAATAGGAAGATGGTACTCGATTTACACACACGGCGTGTAGCAGAAGAGTACATCAGTTTAGAAGCGCTCTCAATCGTAGCCAATATTATCAGCTTCCCGAATTGGCTGCCATCACTAAATTCTGTAACAACTGGGCGCAATTTCATAAATGCAAATATCTGTGAACGGCTGTCTCGTAAAAACGTATTTAGAAGCAATAAAGCTCGACGTTTCCAGACGCGTCATTACTGTTTTAGTTTATTTTTATACTGCAGTCCCGCTCGGCGGAAATGTGGGTTCCCCAGCCCTGTTTTATTTCCGTTCCGCAACAGTGTTTTTAACGCCCTAATAAACGCATAGCGCCTGTCCCACCCTGTACGGATATCATGCGGACTCCGCACTTCCTGAAGGAACGTAGCTATCTCGATGTTGCAATGAGTCTTTCCTACCCACCTGTGCGGTAAACCTGTCAGCCGCTTTTCAGGAATGGTAATGATAGTTCCTCTCTGTGCTTGATTCGAAATTAAGTTAAATATTTTTGTAATTCGAAATATATCTCTTCTCGATTTCTATAACTGGTTCTTCTTCACTAGACTGATATAGTCAACCTACCGTACTAACGGATCAAATGCGTTACACAAAAGTAATGTTACGAGCAGCAGGTCACCAGAAATCTGCAACAGTTTGAAATCGGTAGTTGTACGGCCTACAGAGTAGCAGAATCGCTGGACATATTTTCGATTCTATTCCTGCTGAATCAGTGTAGAGTGACTTCGATTTTGCAACGATTATTTCCATCCAGTTCGGGTGTATTACAATTACTACGTGGTAGTTATTATATGCAAAAGTGGGCTAAAAGTGGGAGCACTTAATTTTCAGATGGCATAGTTTGAAGTGAAGTGGCTGCAGCTTACTGTTTTCCGCAGGAACGAAGGACATTGACATAATCAACCACTGGCCGAATTCGTTACACAGATGGGACCTCGTGCAATACGAACGGTGCAAATTCCGTGACCAATTCAAACATGGAGAATGCTCACTGTGTTGATGTAAAATGTAAAATTACATGGAGGCTCCGAAACGGTGTGAGTCATATCCAGAGGAAATGCATTCCACGGAAATATTTCATAGTTCTAATAAATATTGGCGTTGCAATGTACGAGGTGCGTTCAGTAAGTAATGCAACACATTTTTTTCTGAAAGCGAGTTGATTTTATTCCGAATTCTATTACACCACATTATTCCCCATTCTTTATTGCTACAGGACTCTATTTTTCAACGTATTCTCCTTTCTAAATGACGACCTTACGTCACCTTCCTGAAAAGGCCTGGTCGACGTCGGAGCAAACGTCTTACTAAATCTATAACCTACTCATCATCCAGGTACTGCTTATCGCGGAGAGCATCATCCACTGGGGCAAACAATTGGAAATCGGAAGGTGCGAGACGCGTGCTGGAGGGTGGATGAGGGCGTACAGATAACCCCTTCAGAGTCTCAAAAACTCGTCGCCATAACTTTAGCGGTTGATGGTGTGCCTTTGAATGTTTTTTTTTCTTTCTTTCTTCAGAGGAGGGGTGGTGTGTCGCCGCTTCATGAATTGTCGTTTTGTTTCCGGTTCGAAGTGATGAACGCACGTTTCACCGCCTGTGGCGATGTTCGACAAAATTTGTCATGATCAGCCTCATAACGCGCAAGCCATTCCTCATAGACGGCCTTTGTTGCTCTTTATGGTGTTCTGTTTGGCGACAAGGAATCCAGTGAGCGCAGACGTCTGAGTACGCCAACAGGTGGACGAATATGTCAGCACTAACAACAGAGACGTCCAGTTAAGCAGTGAGGTGTTTGACTGTGATTCGTCGATCACTTCGTGTGAGAGTGTCCATACGTTCCAACAATGCAGGAGTCACAGGTATGTAGGGCCGGCCAGCACGCGAAACGTCGGACAGGTTTGCGTGACCTTGTGGTGGTGCTGGTGGCGGCGGCAATGATGACGATGATAATGATGATATTGATGATGGATACCTGGCCTACCGACTCACCGTGCTTTTGTTCACTGCCTGGTCTCTGTAGACATTCTAGAAGTGCTTGTGAATATCTCTGATTCTTAGTGTTTCCGCCAAATAAGCTCAATGACAGCTGCTTCTTGCAACGCACTGCCGCTGAAGACACCATTTTGAAGGCTACGTACGTATAGTGCCAACCACCAGTCGGAACTTCATGAAACTGTAGGCAAGGAAGTGGGAATATTCCCTGATGCTCCACATATAATAACGCATTTTCTCGGCTGAAATTGGCCGAGGAAAACAATGTGCTTTACTTACTCAACGTCTCTCTTACATTAAATGTGGAGCCAAGTGATGTTTGTACGCAGTGTGAGAAACAAAATACGGAAGTCATTATGGCTCTAGAATCGATGGAGACCGCACAGAATGAAGTTTGCTGATATTAATCCTGGTCATCTTGTCACTTACAGTTCCATAATTACTTAAAGCACTAGATTATTAACCGTAATTCGATTAAGAACAGTTAAAACATCGAGGTTTTAATTGCCTGTGATAGACAATTCATTTGTACACTACGAAGGTGATAGGGAGCGGCCGGTTTTTTTTTATCTACGGGCTTACAGCTACACGTACGGATAAAAATAAATTCCCTTATTGGTGGCTTAATCTGAAACCTCATAGCAACTTGTGCTATCGAATTTAGAAGCTATCCATAGAATTTTTTTGTCCGTCTTCCTTTTATCTTCGACGTAGAGAATAGCGAACTCACTTGCCCGTTAAGCTTGCTTCAAGCAAGAATTGAGAAAAATACAGACAGTGTTGGCTAAGAATACAGTGAAAAGTCACGTAGGTATTGTATCGTAGAATCAGAGGAGGGTGGGTGAGGAGCACGGTATATGTAACAGCTTGGGCTGTTCCGTGAAATGTGAGAGATATTTTAAACTAATTTCAGTTCGAAGATCGTCTATAAGATTCCATCGAATCTGAGTGGTAGATTTTGTGTCCAAGGCGCCCAGCTAAGAATTCAGTAACACCATTCAGTTATCAGTTTCCATGTCTTTCTTTAGTTCTTTAGTAACTTGGGATATTCACCTGCGAAGCTCTAAGCTTTCGTGGCTTGTCATTCATTCGACATACCTTTTTGTAATGATACCACTGTTGTTGTAAATTTAAAAACAATGGGACATAGCCCACGAATATTGATGTATTTACAATCGACTTTACGAGGGTTATACTATCTTGGGCTCACATACAGAAAACTTACGTTGGAATCAACGATATATCTGGAATAGTTCTAGTTTTTTGAAAGCGTCTTAAACATTTTCTTCTAAAGTAATATCGGAAATACCGTGCTGTCAGATACATTCTCATGCCTAATACGGTGTAGGAAACAGCTGGCATTCAAAGAAGTTTCCAGAAGTCTCTGAATGAGGAAATATCGATCGTGTATGTTTTTAAAGGTTATGTCATTCTTCTTCCAAAACTGTGACAAATGCTGGAGGTGGACAGCAATGAAGCAAACTTCTCACCAATGAGGAATAAACAATACCGAGCGAGGTGGCGCAGTGGTTAGACACTGGACTCGCATTCGGGAGGACGACGGTCCAATCCCGCGTCCGGCCAACCTGATTTAGGTTTTCCGTGATTTCCCTAAATCGCTCCAGGCAAATGACGGGATGGTCCCTTTGAAAGACCACAGCCGACTTCCTTCCCCGACCTTCCCTAATCCGATGAAACCGATGACCTCGCTTACTGGTCTCCCCCAAACAACCCAAACAATGTACCATAGGATGGATCTTGTCAGCCAAAATGATCATATGATCTTTGACAGTAATACGACCTTTCATGGGTCCCATGGAATACCGCGATACGTCTGTCAAGATCGTCTTGGTATGACTCGGCCACAATTGGGAACAGTGTGAAATAAGACTCATCCTACCAAATGACATTCTTCCATTGCTCCACATTCGACGTTTTACGGGTTCGGCGCCATGCTTTCCTGTTACGGGCATTTACGTCAGTGATGAGCAGTTTTGGAATTTCAATTCATCCTGCAGTTCCCTGCTCATGAAGCTTCCCTCGCTTTGGTGCTGACAGGTTCGCAAGAGCGACATTCAGCTCGGCAGTGACTTTTGCAGCTGTCGTCTTCTTTCTTCTCGTCATAATCCTCTTCAATGACCGTCTGTCACGATAACTCAACACACACCTCCGTCGGCGTTGCGTATAGTGTCATACAAAAAAATAAAGTGCCAAGCAAAATTGGTACCTCGCGATGAAGCCAAAAGTAGGCATAGTAGCTGCCGGACGCAAGGACGAATGAGCGGAGCCGGTGTAGAGACGTCGAGAAGAGTTTCCATACGCCACCGCATCGGCATGTATACTTACGTCTAAAACCAGTACCGCTCAGTCTAGTCTGCAGTCATCGCCTACCGAGCCAGCTGTGTGAAACGAGCACTGTGCAGAAAGTAAGTTCCGATCGGTCACGAAATGGGAACCACAGTGAAAACCAGAAACATTTTATTTGCAGCAGTTAGGTACGCCTTACACCTTCTTCTATACATAGTCGCCGCTCCAACTTCGAGTGTTGTCGTAGTGTTGTATCAACTTTACAATATCCGTGTCGTAGAAAGCAACCGCCTGTGCTTTCGGCCAGTCTGCAGCTAGTTGTTTGCGGAAAAATTTTGTCTTCATAGCCAGCGGTTATTGTGAGCAGAGATGAGATTCAAGGGGAGCCAATTACGGACTGTATTGTGGGTGATCGTACACTTCTCATCGGAAACGCTGCAGGAGCGTCTTCGTTGCCCCTGCACTGTGCGGCCGAGAATTGGCATGAGGAAGGAACTGCTCGACAGTTGTGTTACGTGGGCTGCATGACACAGGCGAAATCTCTAACCAGGACCTCACACTTGGCGGGAGACGCTATTCCCTACGCATTTTTACATGCTCACTGTTCACTCAAACTGAAAAGAGCGACGTGACACGATCTACGGGCATACTAGAGCCACTGCCCAACACATCTGAGCAAAGCTTAACCGGAATTTCCCATTGGTTTCCCTTTCGCGATCTATCGGAACTTACTTTCTGGACAACCCTCGGAGTTGTTTTAGACAGAACTCTGCATAAATGTTTATCAACAGTTGCACTCTTTGAGGAGGGACAAGTGTCTGTATCAAATGATGTATTAATATTCATTGACAATAATAAATGCTCATGTCCTGCCTCTGGACGTGGATTGTTACAAAGTAAGTATTTGTTCAAGACGTAAAAAAGTGATCTAATATTCTGTGTTTTGTGGTATCAACTCATCCTATCCAGGAGTAAAGCTAATAACCCACCACTCTACCGATGAGTGTTATTTCGTTTTTAACAACAGTATGAGTTCGCAGATGGCGCTTCTCTGTTTTCTCTGTACACGTGACGTAAATCTTCGATACGATGCTTCTTCAAAACACCAATCACCTCGGCTACTCTACTTACGGAAGCACTTACCATACCAGCGCCAAAAATTTGTCCACGTTCTAATTCACTTAGCTCCCACATAATGCACTCAGAATTATACAGAACACCGATGTGACCACGACTGACTCTTTCAACGTATTGAGGTCATTTCACAGAAATCGTTCGTGGTCACATAGAGCAGCACCACCTGCAGGTTTGGCTGGCATCTGCATTTATGTTCGGACGTGCATTTCTCACGATGTTTCCGTATTTCTGTGCAATCCATGTAGTTCTTTATTTTCGCCATTCATTATCAATAGAAATTCGTCAAATGTTGGTGAAGGCGACAGCAAATCTTTCATTTACTGCATTTACGACGTGGGTGGCTGAATTCAAATATACCCAACTTCTATTAGGGATAGTACTCAAGAAATACGTCTAAGGGCTGCAAATATTGATGGAAACATCCAGAAAACTGCACAGTGCTCTACTATATTGAATGGATGGTGACTGAAGGTACTTGAAATAGCTGTTGACAAAGATATTTCAATAGAAGGAGTATTACGAATTTCAGGTGAAAAATAAACTATTGGAAAACAAGATGATTGCCTAATTTTATGAATATTAACAAAACGCTGTTTTGTTTATCGGACTTAATCGGAATTGTACGACAATTTTTTTAAAAATAATCCGCCTGGTTTCGTGTGCAGAATGGATCCTGTGGATAAGACATAGAGACATAGTTATACTTCTCCGTGCTAGAAACGAGACATAGCTTGTGGTAGTAAGTGGAAATTGGAAATTTGTGGTAAGGATTATGGGACCAAACTGCTGGGGTCATCGGTCCCTAGGCTTACATACTACTTAATCTAACTTAAACTAACTTACAATAAGGACGACATACACGCCAATGCCCGAGGGAGGACTCTAACCTCCGACGGGGGAAGCCGCGCGAACCGTGCCAAGACGCGTTACACCGCACGGCTATCCCGCGGAGCTAGTAAGTGTGGAAACCGGCCTATCTGCACCATAACGGATGACTGAATGATGATGTTACAAACTTTCAGGGTTCATGTTTCAGTTCGACGTAAGTCAAAAATTATAACTGAAATTCCTTTGATTGTGGGATACGTGTACGTGAACTGCTGTTGCTAAGATTGTCGAATAGACAACTACCTGAAGTTGTAGTACTTACCAAAACAAAACAAAAAATCAAGTTAACATGGGCTCCAAAATGCATACCTTCATAGCTATGAGTACTTGTTCAATAGGAGAGACTTGTTTTGCAGTAGAGAAAATGAAAGTGCTAATAGCTCTTGACTCTATCCTAATGGAATTAGTTAAAATTTCGTAGAGTGCTGTAAAAATTGGTTTCGTCTCCTTAGAATAGCTACTGTGTGAGGCCACGTTTCTAAATTCTGATCGTTTTTTGAAGAACTATAACCACTTTAAGTGGGACGTGTATATCCCCCTGGACCCGAGGAGGAATAAATTGTTCGTTAAATTTATTCCTCCTCGAGATCAGCGTGGTGTATAGGTCCAATTTAAAATACTTTTTTACTAGGAGTTGAGATCTGTAAATAGAAGAAATTAAGTATCATTACTACGTCAAACAAATACCAAGATACTAAGCCAACTAGTGTTCTGTTTGTGCTCACCACGCGAAATATATGAGATTTATCACAAGAAAAAATAGAGAGAGTTCAATAATCAAGCCCTGCCTTGCATTCATAGCACAGTACACACCTGTATGGGAACTGGATATCGGGTTGACCAGCGGAGAGAAAAACGTAATTTTGCAGCAGGTCACTTCAATGTTGGCATCGTCTTTCTTATTTTCTTTTGGACGTTGCAAGAGCAAACAGTTTCATCGTGTGGAACTGTAATAATGGAGGAAAACGTGATCACATTTTCTTCCATGGTTACAGTTTATTTTCACCTTGCTTTTTTAAGGCAGTTTCAACTGGGAAAAATATAAAGAGCAGGAGAAGGTAAGCATTCATTATAAAAAATAAATCATGAAATCGTAGAGTTTTCTGTTTTACTTCAAATAAAGGGCCAGAACATTAGTTTATAGTACCGGTTAAAATATATAAATGTACAAACTGAGACACAAATATGAATAAAAATGGCGTAAACAGGAGTTCTCTACACACAATGACCATAAGAAAATACCACTAAAAGAATTTAAATGTGTTTTAACAGTAATATGTTAACAAATCTTTTTACATTTCTAGTAAGCAGAGTAAAAGAGACAATAATACCTTTACCAAGCTAATCTGCTGCAAACAGAAAAAATTACATAAAACCACCGAAACACAACGTACACAATGGGCAACTGATACAATTAAGCGATATCTCGCACATTAGGTATCCAACAATGAGCCTGTTGGCTCCAAAGAGTTGATAAATTCAAACCTAGACTGCGGCACCCCAGAGATGTTAGAATTTCGGATCCCTTTGAACTCAGGGAAATAAATTTGTATGTGGGACACATATGTTCCATGGGTCAGGAAAGGTAAAGATACGCACTTTAAATCCCTTAATTACTATTTTTTCCCTTGTTTTGGCCCATGCTACCACCTCCGCTGCTCGTGGTCTCGCGGTAGCGTTCTCGCTTCCCGAGCACGGGGTCCCGGGTTCGATTCCCGGCGGGGTCAGGGATTTTTACTGCCTCGAGATGACTGGGTGTTGTTGTGTCGTCTTCATCACCATCATTCATGCCCATTACGGTCAGAGGAAGGCAATGGCAACCCACCTCCACTAGGCCCTTACCTTGTACGGCGGTGAGGGTCTCCCGCATCGTTCCCCTACGCTCCGTCACGGAGTATGGGACTTCATCATCATCACCACCGCGGAAAGTTGCCTACCCTACCTACAGCAGTACCGGTAAATGTTTTCCACCGTCAGATATATCAGAATGATTAATGCTTACGATAATCGAATCGGACGTTTCCGGACCAGATGCTCTCATATTCATACGTGAACCATTCTCCGTCATCCCTGAAAGTGTGTAACATCATCACGGATCACCCCGTACAGCGAAGTCTACTTCAGTTCCAGAAAAATTATTCATAGCAGTTTTATTTTACCTACACTATAATTTGTCTTGTGTCCTCGTTGTTTCTCTTGCAGCCAAGGAGTCGCTTCATTGACAATCACATCTTCTTTGGAAAACCAAGATGAGGTGCTGTGCAGCTGGGCAGTAGGTGGGCGTTGCTTGGTTACCGGTGAGCAGTGGCCTGCGCGAGACTGCGGCTGGCCGCGGCAGGAAGGAAGCGTGGCCAGAGTTGCCGGTACCATCCCCCCCCCCCCCCAACACCCCTTCCACCCCTTCCGCCCCCACGTGACCGCACAGCCCTAACTTGGCCACGCTGTAGCCCGCGGCCTCCTTCTGTTGTGCTATTATACTACCCTGCCAGTCGATGGACTCTGCTCAGGAATTTACCTGTCCTAGCAGCAGCTGCATGTGGCTACTGCGTACCTGCAACTTTTACTTTCGGCAACAAATCGTGATCGTCACTTGTACTGAGAACTAGAGTAGAGGAAAACTCCATGCAAACGTATGACGCAAAGCTCATGCACTACTGGGCATCAAAATTGCGACACCACAAAGATGACGTGCTACAGACGCGAAATTTAACCGACAGGTAGAAGATGCTGTGATATACAAACGATTAGCTTTTCAGAGCATTCACACAAGGTTGGCGCCGGTGGCGACACCCACAACGTGCTGGCATGAGGAAAGTTTCCAACCGATTTCTCATACACAAACAGCAGTTGACCGGCGTTGCCTGGTGAAACGTTGTTGTGATGCCTCGTGTAAAGAGGAGAAATGCGTACCATCACGTTTCCGACTTTGATAAAGGTCGGATTGTAGCCTATCGCGATTGCGGTTTGTCGTACCGCGACATTGCTGCTCGCGTTGGTCGAGATCCAATGACTGTTAGCAGATTATTGAATCAGTGTGTTCAGGAGGGTAATACGGAACGCCGTGCTGGATCCCAACGGCCTCGTATCACTCGCAGTCGACATGACAGGCATCTTATCCGCATGGCTGAAACGGATCGTGCAGCGACGTCTCGATCCCTGAGTCAACAGGTGGAGACGTTTGCAAGACAACAACCATCTGCACGAACAGTTCGACGACGTTTGCAGCAGCATCGACTATCAGCTCGGAGATCATGTCTGCGGTTACCCTTGACGCTGCATCACAGACAGGAGCGCCTGCAATGGTGTGCTCAACGACGAACCTGGGTGCATGAATGGCGAAACGTCATTTTTTCGGATGAATCCAGGTTCCGTTCACAGCATCATGATGGTCGCATCCTTGTTTGGCGACATCGCGTCGAACGCACATTGGAAGCGTGTATTCGTCATCGCCATACTGGCGTAACACCCGGCGTGATGGTATGGGGTGCCATTGGTTACACGTCTCGGTCACCTCTTGTCCGCATTGACGGCACTTTGAACAGTGGACGTTACATTTCAGATGTGTTACTACCCGTGGCTCTACCCTTCATTCGATCCCTGCAAAACCCTACATTTCAGCAGGATAATGCACAACCGCATGTTGCAGGTCCTGTACGGGCCTTTCTGGATACAAAAAATGTTCGACTGCTGCCCTGGCCAGCACATTCTCCAGATCTCTCACCAACTGAAGACGTCTGGTCAATGGTGGCCGAACAGCTGGCTCGTCACAATACGCCAGTCACTATTCTTGATGAATTGTGGTATCGTGTTGAAGCTGCATGGGCAGCTGTACCTGTACGCGCCATCCAAGCTCTGTTTGACTCAATGCCCAGGCGTATCAAGGCCGTTATTACGGCCAGAGTTGGTTTTTGTGGGTACTGATTTCTCAGGATCTATGCACCCAAACTGATCTAGTATAATATATTTGTCCAATGAATACCCGTTTATCATCTGTATTTTTTCTTGGTGTAGCAATTTTAATGGCCAGTAGTGTATCAAGATTTCGTACTCTGCAAGTGAAAATATCTTTTCGAAATCGTCTCTTACATTCCCACATCGAACAAAAAATCCTCTCAAATACGCGAATAAGTTGCTCTTCCTGTTCATACACACAATTTACTGAAGTAGCATAATTCAAACGAGAGGTGTACTTAGGGTTACTATCAGTCTCAATATATCGGAGGCCTCACCGTTATCGACCTTCTTGTCTCCACATCCCGCCAAGACCCAATTTTGTCCCGACTTTGCAAAATACTTGCTGTAAAAGGTGAAATCTTACGAAAAATAGGGTGTACCAACTACTTCTGTCGCAACTAGTTCCATGTATTTGTGTTCTAAACAAAAAGAAATTACATTAACTAATTTTTTTACTTTATCTCTACATCCTCATCTCAGAGTGTCCCGTTGTGGTCCCAGCTAGATATAGCAAACCTAGGTATGTTTCCCGATTTCCTTGTTGTCACAGTCCCATCTGGTCGCATCGCCCCCTCTAGACGCCTTAGTCGTAATTGCGGCAAGTACTGTGTGAGTGACGTGTACGATAAGAAGAAATGGGTTGCTACACTAATATGCAGGGTGATTCAGCTCCCCATATCCATTAGTTCTATTCAACTGGCCCTACGTCTGTATCAGGAACGGTACCCAGACAGGGACAGCTACGTAATCGGTACAAGCTGCCTCTCAGAACTTTGCGCGACTGTTAGCAAACGGAATCATACTGTAAAAAATACAACTCATGATTGTCCATCGCCTTACCCCCGCCACACACATCCAAGTGCCTCCAATCTTCCTTTGTGTCATATTGATTTTGGATGTCTCTGTAAGATTATTCCGTACAATCGTTCATAGGTTATAGACCAGAAAGTTGTTATTTCCATGTTTCCCATTTTAATATCTACTGTTAATTCCGTCGTTTATGATGGTGAAATACACTTCAAAATTCAATGTTTCTGAAACACTTGCGAATGATTAAGTGATATAAGTGGAATAAATATTCAGAGACATCCAAAACCCCTATGACTACACAGCTAATAACGCAAAGAGAGATTGGAGACACATGGGTAACATGGCAGAAGTAAGGTGTGTCTTGGTGGAGAAATACTGTGTAGCTCATGGCAAATTCAAACTTGTATTTTTTTTCCCAATATGATTCAGTTTGCTAACAGTCGCCCAGAGATCTGAGAGGGAACTTATGTCTATTATATGGCTGTCGACCGTGTGGATACTGTTCCTGATACGGGTGTGGTGCTGGTTGCGTAAAACGAATCCATAGGGGTAGCTGAACCATCCTCTATACGTATAACTTTGAGTCCACGTATGCTACGGACATTACCAAAAGCACCCAGTGCATGTCCTTTCTTACAGATTCCCTGTCACACTTTGTGACATCATTTATAGTGATTAAAATTATTCATTTTCTTCTTTAGACCTGGACACCAGATTACAATCTCATTTCTCTTGATCAGTATGTAAACATGCGTGAATAATATAAATACTAACTCTTCTAGCGCACGCTTCTATTATTAAAACATGGCATCTGCGAGGAAGCTCACAGTTAGACTGTATGGCGCTCAGTTCTCTGTTCCATGTGAGTCACATGTGTCCACCATTACGTCTGACGCGTCCATGGTAACATGATTTTTTCAAGTTTTAGTGATTACAATCTTAACATGTAACACAATTTCTTACTTTCATATTTTTTTAAACATTCTTCATTCCAGGGTAGCATGCGACCAATTCTGCATGCAAGAATTCGTAAGTGGTCGTTATACAGCACAGTAGATATCGACTTTTTGTACCTCCTGTGGGATGTACAATGAAGATTATCCCTTATCCACATGTTCACGCGGTTACATAGAGGGACCTGAATGTGGCGTTATGTAACAACGAAATCGATTGCCAATCAAATGAAACTTATACATACAGCTAAAATAGTCGTGCCTACTGCATAAAATAATAGTAATCGTCTCAAGATCTATCGGAAGGCATCGTCGACCGTTACGACTAGCTGCCTTTTACTTGCACATTCAAAAGAAAGGAAGGTATAGAGTCTTCAGAACTCAATGCCACACAATCCCACAGAATCTGAGAACTTATACGTAGACGTGCGAGTAATGCAGCAAAATATATGAAGAATTCAAGAGGAGTAATACGACTATGTTCCTGTTGTGTCCACATGTACTCATCGAAGACTACAGTAACGTGTCCTGCCCTGTGCAAGTGTTTAAGCCGTCGGAGTGTGGCAACCGTAACTGTAAAAACGTAGTATGTGGAAGTCTTAGTCACTACAAATTCTGGCGAAGGCACTTGAAAACTGCCCCCGGGTTGAAACTGATTGCCGCCGTTTACGAAGAACAAACAGGCTCATTTTAGCTGTCGACGTGGCTGTCTGCTTCGATAGGAAGATCAGTGTCTTTTTTCCATTTTGTCGAATTTCTTTTTCAATAGTCGAAACTTGCACATTTCCTTACCTTTCATATTTATGTAAACGAAAATCGACACATGCGAGGCGGAGATGACACCAGTAAGGTGTACACGAATCACAACATTACTGTATGTGTGAAGGAATCAACAATTTTTTCCCCAAATGAAATGAAATTAGCCTATGGCATTACTGGCCAGCAGTAGCCATCTAGGATGTTCGGGAGTATGCTGCAGCTCTTTATATTTGACACCACTTTGGTGACTTGCGCGTCGATTATGGTGAAATGATACTGAGGACACCACACACACCCTGTCTAGAGCGGAGAAAATGAACGGCTTGGCCGGAAATCGAAGCTGGGGCCCGATGATCGAAGGGCGTCTAAGTTAACCATAAGACTACAAGCTGCTGATACTCTGTTTTATTATTTACTCCTAGCAGCCGTAATGCAATGTACAAACACAGTGTATGAAAAACTTCTCATCTTAAGAACTTTCCAGCAAAGATTTCACTCAACACACCGTGATATCTCAAACATCATCAATGGTGTTGTCGTCCTTTTTCTTTTGTACCTAGCTGAGAAGTTTACATATTCGTCTTGTGCTGTGAGAGTCTACCTTCAGCCAAGTAGTCTACAAAGCGGAGCTGCGAAAAGCTTCGACTTGAAGTTCCTAAGTTGCAAAGCCACTTAGTACAGTTTCCACTGGTGGCCGCGGTGGCCGAGCGTTTCTAGGCGCTACAGTCTGGAACCGCGTGACCGCTACGGTCGCAGGTTCGAATCCTGCTTCGGGCATGGATATGTGTGATGTCCTTAGGTTAGTTAGGTTTAAGTAGTTTTAAGTTCTAGGGGACTGATGACCTCAGAAGTTAAGTCCCATAGTGCTCAGAGCCATTTGAACCATTTGAACAATTTCCACTCATCAGTTTCAAGTACCACACACATCACCGAACAGCCACCACATGAAAGCAGTAGCCTGAAGCTGATCTGTCGTAATAGAGGTTGCTTCCCACTACATGTGAATCATGCTCGGTGCCTCAGTCATTAGTGTCAGCCAACCGTAGAGCGTAATCCGATAAAAGAAGTGACCTAACCGATACGAAACAGGAAACTAAACAAATGGGCATCACACAGGCAAATTGGTAGAACTGTTATGTCACTACGACTTTATTCAACATTAGGCCACTCTGTCAAGTATCAGTACAAAACATTCAGCCTTTGAAACGGTACCACAGTCCGCACGCCTAGAAATGCCCAATTGCTTGAGAAGAATTTGGAATAATGTGTCTTTTCTTTTTCGCCAAGTATTTTTTCTTCTTGACCGCAATGGGCCAGGGAAGGGACGTTGTTGGAGAAACGCCCTCGCAGGATGTTGAATCCCAAGAGACACTTCACTGCTACCACACACCCACGGACGGTATTACTTACCTCACCTTATTTTACTACTGTTGGTACTTCAGATCTGCATTACCTTCTTGGCCTATTCACGTTTACGGATATCTTCTGCACCTGGCTATAATTATTTATTTCGCTAGTGTCTTACGCGTGCATCGGGGTCGGCTGTGGGTCAGAAGTTGGGGTGGTGCCCCTCACAGCAAATGATCCCTGTGGGAGTCTTTGTCTGCTCTCTGTTCTGCATACCGGCCCGACCCATATTCTTCTACATTTTCTCTTCTTTTCGTTGTGCCTTTGTCCAGCGGCGGCACAGGGTGGCATAGTTATTTACAGATTTCACGTGGTCAATTTAAGGGGTTGCCGGACGCCCTTCCTTTCCTCCATTCCGTTACCGCCTCCGTGTTTCCCAGTTGTGTGCTTGTGCGTGTAGTGTTAGTCACGTGAAAGTGAGCGAAAGATTTCGAAATGTTTGCGTATCGTGTAACTTAGGCGGGACTTGGGGAGCAATCCGGTCTTCACTTAGTGGGATGTGGGAAACAGCATGAAAACCACATCCAGGCCTGCCGGCACACGGACGCTCGTCGTTAATCCGTCGGGAGGATGCGATCCAGAGCCGGCGAATCTCCCCGTCTGGGAAGCGGAGCTCTAACGCGCAGGGCTATCAAGTCGAGTTATTCTTTTGCCTCTTTTTACATTATTTCTCATCTCTGGTTGAAGAATTACTTCCAGTGCCTCTGTCTTACATCCCCTACACCACAATTCGATCAACTTTCTTGCTTACGTCACTAACTTCATATCGACTGCTCCTCGCTGGTTAGTCCCTCAACACCCTTAACCAACCAAATCGTATGTCTCCCAAACAACGCCATCTTCCCTCCAGACACCACTCACTAACCTCACTTAACTGACGATTGTGCAAACTTAGCTTCCTAATTCCTACCAAAAGTTACAACTTGAGGCAAGGAGATGTGAACCAGAGAACTGCAGGAGTGCTCTGCAAGATGAAGAAGAGTTTACGCATGGATGTACATGTTACAAGGAAATTTTCTCTTATGTGACACCTATAACTATCGAGGATCTCCAGAACCACCATCGTAAACTTCGGCTTTAACTGTGTCTGTCTGAAGCGACATCTACAGGGTGTTACAAAAAGATACGGCCAAACACATAAAGAAAGAAAATATGTTAGGTAGACATGTGTCCGGAAACACTTGCCCGCATCTCGTGGTCGTGCGGTAGCGTTCTCGCTTCCCACGCCCGGGTTCCCGGGTTCGATTCCCGGCGGGGTCAGGGATTTTCTCTGCTTCGTGATGGCTGGGTGTTGTGTGCTGTCCTTAGGTTAGTTAGGTTTAAGTAGTTCTAAGTTCTAGGGGACTGATGACCTCAGGTGTTAAGTCCCATAGTGCTCAGAGCCATTTGAACCATTTGAAACACTAACTTTCCATGTTAGGGCTCATTTTATTACTTCTCTTCAAATCACATTAATCATGGAATGGAAACACACAGCAACAGAAGGTACCTGCGTGACTTCAAACACTTTGTTACAGGAAATGTTCAAAATGTCCTCCGTTAGCGAGGATACATGCATCCACCCTCCGTCGCATGGAATCCCTGATGCGCTGATGCAGCCCTGGAAAATGGCGTATTGTATTAAAGCCGTCCACAATACGAGCACGAAGAGTCTCTACATTTGGTACCGGGGTTGTGTAGACAAGAGCTTTCAAACGCCCCCATAAATGAAAGTCAAGATGATTGAGATCAGGAGAGCGTGGAGGTCATAGAATTGGTCCGCCTCTACCAATCCATCAGTCACCGAATCTGTTGTTGAGAAGCGTACGAACACTTCGACTGAAATGTGCAGGAGCTCCATCGTGCATGAACCACATCTTGTGCCGCATTTGTAAAGGCACATGTTCTAGCAGCACAGGTAGAGTATCCCGTATGAAATCATGATAACGTGCTCCATTGAGCGTAGGTTGAAGAACATGGGGACCAATCGAGACATCACCAACAATGACTGCCCAAACGTTCACAGAAAATCTGTGTTGATGACGTGATTGCACAATTGCGTGCGGATTCTCATCAGCCCACACATTTTGATTGTGAAAATTTGCAATTTGATCGCGTTGGAATGAAGCCTCATCCGTAAAGAGAACATTTGCACTGAAATGAGGATTGACACATTGTTGGATGAACCATTCGCAGAAGTGTACCCGTGGAGGTCAATCAGCTGCTGATAGTGGCTGCACACGCTGTACATGGTACGGAAACAACTGGTTCTCCCGTAGCACTCTCCATACAGTGACGTGGTCAACGTTACCTTGTACAGCAGCAACTTCTCTGACGCTGGCATTAGGGTTATCGTCATCTGCACGAAGAATTGCCTAGTCCATTGCAGGTGTCCTCGTCATTCTAGGTCTTCCCCAGTCGCGAGTCATAGGCTGTAATGTTCCGTGCTCCCTAAGACGCCGATCAATTGCTTCGAACGTCTTCCTGTCGGGACACCTTCGTTCTGGAAATCTGTCTCGATACAAACGTACCGCGCCACGGCTATTGCCCCGTGCTAAACCATACATCGAATGGGCATCTGCCAGCTCCGCATTTGTAAACATTGCACCGACTGCAAAACCACGTTCGTGGTGAACACTAACCTGTTGATGCTACGTACTGATGTGCTTGATGCTAGTACTGTAGAGCAATGAGTCGCATGTCAACACAAGCACCGAAGTCAACATTACCTTCCTTCAATTGGGCCAACTGGCGGTGAATCGAGGAAGTACACTACATACTGAGAAAACTAAAATGAGCTCTAACATGGAAATTAAGCGTTTCCGGACACATGTCCACATAACATCTTTTCTTTATTTGTGTGTGAGGAATGTTTCCTGAAAGTTTGGCCGTACGTTTTTGTGGCAACCTGTATACCTCATCGATCTTACGTCATTTCCGTCGTGAACACATGGAGAAGAGGACACCAGCCACAACTTTTTCAGTTGCATGAAGTGGCATGATACCTCGTATCATTTTTTGAGAGACCTGCTACTTCAGAACAGCCCCCTGTCAACTTCATTGACGCAGATATTACCAGAGAAGAGGTACGAGATTTGCAGTCTACATACGCGATTTTAGTCAGAGCTTAAACTCGTCATTTACATGTAACTAATAGCTACACTTATAGTGTTGTAAAATTTTGGTAATAAACTCTGAGCTTTTTAGGCTGTTGCATTAAAAATGGCATCATAGGACCCTGGACCAGAGATCGAAACGAAAATTTAAAAGATGTAACCAAAATCGATTTCAAGGTTTCAATCAGGTTCTGAATGAAACTTTCACACTTGGAAATGCTTTACCTAAATAAATTTATAAAATTACTCTATTAGTTGGATTCGACGTCACCTACGTTACCTCCACAACTAGTAGAATGATTTAGCTTCTCGGATGCAGTGGGATTATGTTACTTAAAGTTATGTCAAATGATTTTATTCCAGTCTTTGATCACAATATAAAGTCTTTCGACGATGACCGGTTTCAGTCAGTAATGACCATCTTCAGATCTGTTCTACACCATGTCCTAATGTGGTAAAGCCGTAATGGCTGTTACTGTCTACACTGCACGTACTGACAATTATAAATGTATGTTAGCTATGTAAACAGATTGTTCGATCTTCGCACTGTCTGTAGCATGAATCTGAAAAGTATATTCACGGAAACAACAGGAAATAGTAGCAGGATTCTACGTATCATTAGTATTGAAACCGCTGCTTCAGAAGTCATCTAATATTTATGGGCCTTCCGATTCTGTTTTTTATAAACTTTCTTTCTCTTTAAAGTTATATACTACGTAACACAAGAATTGTTGTGCGTTGTCTGAAAAGCACGAACACTACTTTTTTCAGATTCGCTAGCAAGGAACGAAAGTGCGTCATTAAACATACGTAAGTTGTTAAGACTAGGAGAAATATTACAGCAACAGAAACAACAAGAAGTGTGCCGTTAAAAGCCCTAGCGAAGAAAGTATTTCAAACTTCCTGGCAGATTAAAACTGTTCATTCTGGAAAGTATTTCAAACTGGGTGAAATATTTACCAAAAGCTGCATGTTGTTAAAGCAGCTACAATTGTCTCCACTAAACCGGCTCACCTTAAAGAGAGATCTAAGTTATTCGTGTAGTCTTACTAATACATTCGTGCAACATACGAGAAAAGTTATTTAATTTTTCACGATAAATTTGTGTGCTGATTAGTCGCTAAAACACTAGGACCATGTGAGACCTACAGTTCAAAGGACCATTTTCTGATCAAACAGTAGCGAGTCTCATGTATCCCGTAGCTATGACTTGCCTATTTCTGGTAACTTATTAATCAGCGTTTGTCTAGTGCGTTAGAAATTTGTCCTACGTCATTATTTTAGGACAATCATCAGAAATTTTGAGTCTTCAATCAATCATAATAGACTAAATCGTTTGTTTTGTATTTGAATGTGTTTCTTCAGTTCCAACGACGGGGCTACTATTTGTGATTGTGCTATATTGTGTTAACAACCGAGCTTCCCTTAGCCGTGTACTGGTACTAAGTTGTTTTTGTTACAACCTCTAGAAATATAAAGCATGCGCTCCTTAACAAATTATATTTCAGTCCAGCAACCACACAACTCGTATTATACAGATGGCGGCACAGTGAAACACAAACAATTTATGACAAGAACTGTTCCGAAGCATCGTGTGTTTAACCTGATGTAAGCTGTTATGGACTTCCGCAAACCACAGCTCAGTTTGCTTCGGAGTACTTCGACAGTTGCTTGTGTGGAACGTATAAAATAGATTCGACTCTCTCTCACACAGACTGTAGCATTTACTTTTAATATAAGGTGCAATACTACATGGGGTCAGCCACTATCTGTGTGAGTGTATAAGCTGACCAAAAAGTGGAACTTATATGAAACAGTGCTACCTTTCTTCTCTTCATCTCAGTGATCTAATCATACAATTTTTCTCAATGTTATCTTTAGGAAGCGGAGTACCAAAGAATCGAATGGCAACTGTAATAGTGGATCACACACAGAACACTTTATTATCGAAGTTATTACTCATTTCAAAAACAATTTAACTACACTCAGTTTTAGCAACATCCCGTATGACAACCTGCGACGCCAATCACTTCATACTGAACCTCAAGCCCGCTCCAACGCGGTGCATATAATTAACTCCAGAAAATATTTGTGAGCGCAGGAGCATAACGATGCCAAACCCTCGTTTTCTTCCATTGTGTCCCAGATTAGCTAAAAGACTGGATTCTCAGTCTGAAACCATTCCTAACCAACTGCCCGCTACTGAGCGCTACGCCAAGCACGTCCACGAAACTACGAACATTACTCCAGAAAGCACTATCAGCGGACAAAGAGTGCTCTAAAATGCTGTGTTCGGCTAAACTGCGCTACTTGCGATAATGTAATACATTCTCTGCATTGTCGCCAAGAGAAAACCTTACAAAAAAGTCACAAAATGTAACAAATATTCTGACGTGGGAAGACACAGGATTATCGCAAGAGGTGCGCGTATTCCGTAATCTCGTAACGAAACAGTGGTCAGGAACACTCTAAGAGCTTGTAAGGTTGTTGAAGAATGAGTTGTGCTGATAAATAATGGTTAAGAAAAACATTTGATTCGCTGTTCCCTTCCCTATTCAGCTAGCATTAACGTTAGCCAATAGTCGTTTCGGGCGCAAATTCAAGCACTTCCACACACGAAAATGTGATAACACACAGGCGTCTGTGGATCAGTGAGTTACCATTGTTCAAATGCTCATTAGCATGCTTGTTTGGAAGGGATGAATTTGACCTAGTTGAGCAAAAGCTATATTTGTTCGATTTGAGGAAATCCTACGTGGGACACGTTTGGCGGCACTATCTCTAAGTTACTTGCATTCGCTTGAACAACTACCTGATTGGCTACCTTAATTGCTAATTAAAATGCAAACAGCGCTAAGTATCGAATTGGCTTTTTTTTTTACCTTTTATTTCTCAGCACAACCTACCCTCTAACACCCTTACAAGCGTTTAAGAATTCATCTGACCACACTGTATAAAGGCAAACGAACAACCTGAAAGTCAGTATCCCGTAATGAAGATGATTGCCACCACTGAGAAGGACACGTTCACTTCGCCACTTCGCCCATCATTTGTAGAAATAAATTTCCCCTATCCTGTATGGAGGAATAGATTACCATTACGTGTGTTGAGACTCTAGAAGTAAACTGGCGACATTGATGATAAAGTTCCTCTTAGAGGAAAGCAGTACAGAGCTGCAACCTAAGGCACTCACCTTGAACATTCGCTATGGTTTCTCCATTTTCTTTACTGTGACGATGATCAGGTGCTCGGCCGGCAGCGGAACGAACGTGAGTGTATAGAATATTCTTTCCAGAAGCTATTTTATCATTTACTCCTTTCTTAGAGGAGGAACAGTTCTGAAACATGTATTGCTTCCCCATGGTTGAGGTTCAGAGTCAAGTAAATTTTTTTAAAAGACATCATAATCGCCACTGACTGTAGAAAAGTCTATACAAACGAGTATAAAATCGATTAAAAAAAGCAAGTCATATTTAAAAAAAACATACCATGTTCATTCCAGAAGCTAAATAATTGAACTCTAAAATCTGATCATAGCAATACTAAGCAGACCGTTACCCTCGATGGAACACAGATAAATCATAACACTCTACATTCCGACTTAAAATCAACAAAACACCAGAGACTGGACAGTACACACAGTAAGATTAAAAAATCCACTAATTCGGATTTCTAGCGAGTATTCCTGATAGATTCGTTAAAGAAAGACAGCGGTATAACTGAGCGAAATTGTGTATTAAAAGTGATCAATACGGATACAAAATGTAATAATATTTCACGAGAGTAGCACTAGAAACCTGCAGAGCAACAGTCATGACAATGGCTGGATATTTGTGGGAACCAAAGTTGGTTTCCGTAGCCATAAGTGTTTTCCACCTACTTACCCGAATGTACGAAGAAAGCGGCGATTGGAGTGGCCGAGCGGTTCTATGCGCTACAGTCTGGAACCGCGCGACCGGTACGGTCGCAGGTCCGAATCCTGCCTCGGGCATGGATGTGTGTGATGTCCTTAGGTTAGTTAGGCTTAAGTAGTTCTAAGTTCTAGGGGATTGATGACCTCAGAAGTTAAGTCCCATAGTGCTCAAAGCCATTTGAACCATTTTTGAAAGCGGCGATTCCCCTAAAGCAGTTTTCTAGCTATTGTAAGAGAGACTTTAAAAATAACTATTTATTACTTTTTTTAAGAAACTACGACGTACATCTGCGAAACCCGCATTAGTGGTGTTTGTAGGTCATTCACGTATTTATATACTGTTTTTTTTTCCAGCGGAATTTAAGAAAAACTGAAAGCTACACAGTGTGACGATGTCGGGACGCAGCAGTTGAACGCTTTCTATATAACACTGAATGGGTCACAGATCATTCGCCTGAATGAAAGCAAGCGATGCGGTGTCGCTGCCTCCAAATACAGACCGTGGGTCCCAGCTGCGTGCACGTAATTCACAATTTGTGTGATGAGGACCATTGGAAACGCATTATTAGGGCTCGGTGCTGTGATTGAAACTGTGAATTATCCGACCATTAGGATTGGGCGATTCACAGCGGCCATTTACATGTTTACGCGTGTTCTTCGCCGTCGTTGCTGTTTACGAACACAACTTTCGCGCGCCGAAACACTACCCTCTGTGTTTGTATGGTGCGCGTACGCCGAGCTATGGCCACAGCGGACTATTCATATACAAACATTGCTGCAATCGCGTCAACACCGCGCCGCGTTCGTCAATGACGTGCACCATGAATTGTTCTTTAATAACAAAGCGAAATCCCAATTGCATCGGGATTTTAGCACAGCAGGATAAACAGCTTCCGTGTGTGAAGTCTGTTTCACGAGATTGATACTGGTTATCTGGTGGCTTTGAATTTGTCGTGCCATTAATGATACGCGTAAGAGACTCGGTTGCAGCAGTTAAATAGTCCCAATATTATTAGTAATAACAAGGGAATGTCGACGCGGAATGCATATGTACTGTAGTGGATTACAGAAACGCTTTTGAATTTACGTAATAAAAACTAGTTACCATAAGGTCGTGATTGCATTTCCGGACGGGGATACAGCAGTTATGACAGACGTTTCTTTTCAAATGCAGTATTAAATCCAGGACTGCCAACCACTGTAAATTTGTTTATTGTTTACAGCTTTTCAAAGATTTTATATGGACATTGACCGCGTACGGTATTCAGTTTCTGTGCTCCCAATGGGGAAAGAGATAACAATCGAAAGTAAATGGGATCTATTACAATTGTGAATGTGGGCGAAATTTTGATACGAATGTCTTTCGTCTGTGTTCGGGTTTAGAACATCATCTGGCTGTTGATTCATTCACGACACTGTCGACATAGCTATACAGGATCTTTATTGTAGAGATCTGTGAACTTTCTGTAAACAGTCACATTTTGTGGCCATTCACTCTTCCCTCATAATGTTTTCTCATATTTTTCTTTATTTTCCTAGTAAAGAGTAAGGAAATCAAGGTAATAGTGAAGTGAAACGTGAGTAAAAAGATATATTGTGATATCAAAATATATTACGCATTGCGGCGGAGACCAGGACACTATGCTCCTTCAAGAATAAAAACTATTTCAATTTTACTTTATTAATGACGTGCTTTCAATCCTTATAATTTCTCGAAGACATTTTCACTGTAAATTTAAGACGCAGACCAGATATATTAAGAAGGACGACCAGTACAAAAGCGGATGAACGTCGAATAAGGAGAAGGAAGGAAGGAAGATTAGAGTAACGTCCTGTCGACAGCGAGGTCATTATAGACGGAGCATGAGTTCTGATTACGAAAATATGGCGAAGGTAATCAGCTGTGCCCTCTTCAAAGAAACGATCAAGGTATTTGCCTGTAGCGATTTAGGAATATCACGAATACCTAGATCAGGATGGCAAGACGCAGTTTTGAACCGTTGTCCTCCCGAATGCAGGTCCAGTGTGCTAATTACTGCGCAAACTCTCTCAGCAGTCTGTAATAGTTTTAAGTAATAACGCTGTAGTACATCTCAGGGCTTACTGTGTGGTTTTATAAATGAAGTAATTTCCCGAAACTGATGAGACATACAGCGCAGCGTGATTCAGTTGCCACTACTGACCCGTTATGTGCAGCCCGCACTACGTTTGTATCAGGGACGGTATCCGGACAGGCGACAGCTACATTATCGATTTAAGTTTCCTCTCACAACTTTAGTTGACTGTTAGCAAACGAAATCATACTGTATAAAATAAAATTAAGGACTGGCCATGACTCACACGGTATTTTTGTATCACCATATACCTTATTAATGTCATATTTATCCTAGTGTCTCGTGTCTATCTTTGTGCAATTACAGGTGTAGTCACAAAGGTTTTGGACGCTTCTGTAAGTTTATTCCGTATATAGAACATCATCTTTCATAAATGGTTTAAAAAAAATTGTCGTATAAAGTGTGTTTCAGAATCTGGAACTATGAAATTAGCAGGAGATATCAAAATGAAAAGCCTGGAAGCAACAATTTTACGGTATATAAACCAATGAAAAGATTAAAGTGTCTTCGTATACTTTACTAACTATTCTGTGACATTCTGACAATGTGCTTGAAATCTCCAGAGCGCACTGGACAACGACTTTGTTCTGTCATCTGGGGTTGCATAAAACGACATCGGTAGGGATAGCTGAATCAACTTGTATTTTACTTTTTTCATTGGGTTATATACTGGAATGTTGTTACTTCCACACTTCCGGTTTTGATATCTTCTGTTAGTTTCGTTGTTTCCGACAGTGACACGCATTTTATAAGACAATATTTATGAACTGTTTATGAAAGATGAAGTATTATAAACAAAATAAACTTACAGAGATATTCAAAACCTGTATGACTACACCGCTAATTACAGAAAGAGGGGTTGGAGACACTTGGACATATGTGAAAGAAGTAAGGTACATCTTGATACAAAAATACTATGGAACTCACGCCCAAACCTCACTTGTATTATTTACAGTACGTTTTATTTTGCTAGTGGTCTTCCAAAGCACTAAGAGGGAACTTACACTGGTGTCCAAAATTAAAGACACAAATCGCTATTTCCCCCTTCGTGTATCTAATTACCAATATAATCATACAAACTATCAACAGATGTTCGTACGATCGTATTCTGAACGAAAGATGGCATTTCGGTCAACGGACAACCACGCCAACAATGATGTCAGGGCACCTGTCAAACGGGGTAATGTGTGCCAGGTAGTTCCACATCCACAGTCGCTGTGTACACAGTCACAGACGGTGCAGTACGGCACAGAAGTTGCCTACCAGACTCTCTGCGGTGCAGTGCCATAGACAAAATGGAAGCAGGAAAATCACAAACTGATGTGGCTCGATGGCTTAATGTGAACCGTTCTGTAGTTTCTTCGCTGTGACGACAGGTTACACAGACCATAAAAGTATCGTGAAGACCAGGGCAAGGCCGACCACGCGTGGCATCAGAAAGAGAGGACCGTTATTTGGCTGTAAGGGCACGACGATATCACCATAATACTGCACTGCAACTGATATCTGACCTTATAGCATCCACTGGATGTGTTGTATCGAAGCAGATGACGTACAGAAGGCTTCAGGAGAATGGCCTTTATTGTCCGAGACATGCTATGTGTACGCCTATGATGCGTCCTAACAGAAGGGAACGTCTAGAGTGGAGTCGTCAACATGCCACCTGGGCTATCTAACAGTGGGCCAATGTTCTTTTCACAGGTGAACCCCTATTTGGTCTTGGAGTGATTCTCGACAAATTCCCATCTGGAGATAACATGGAACACAATTTCGGGACCCAAACATTATGAAAAGAGACTGATAAGGAGGAGAATCCCTAATATGGTGGGCAGCGATTATGTTGACCACTCGAACAGGCGCTCTAAGCACATCCGAGGTCATCAGTCTCCTAGACTTAGAACTACTTAAACCTAACTAACCTAAGGACATCACACACATCCATGCCCGAGGCAGGATTCGAACCTGCGACCGTAGCAGCAGCGCTGTTCCGGACTGAAGCGCCTAGAACCGCTCGTCTACAGCAGCCGGCACCACTCGAACACCTTTTTATGAAATTGTACCGGCAAGGTTTAACTGCTATCAGGCGACGTGATGAGATCTTGGGAGCCCATGGCGGTTGTTGAGAGATGCTGTGGGCCCAGATTTGGTGCTGATAGGCATTATGCTCGACTCATAGAGCGCATATGGTCGACTTTTCTTGGAAACGGAAGGTAGTATATGTATAGCATAGCCTGCTCGCTCCGCCGATTTGAATCTCATAGCACATGTCTGGGATGCACGAGGGAAACAAATTGCGTCACGTCGTGATTCACCAATCACTCTCGAACAATTGTGAGCGGCTCTGCCGGAATAATGGTAGCTACTGTCTCAACATGTGATTGATGACATCATTCACAGCTTGTCCCACTATCGTTAGGCCTGTACTGTTGCGAGAAGTGGTCACACCCAATATTGAGCACACTAACCACTTGTCGGAATGTGGGTGCAAATCCGTTAAGTTGGAAAAAACGAACAACATCTTTGTGTACCGTCTTGCACGATGCATTTGTTTACTTTCTGTATTCCTTACATTTGTTTTACTTTAATATCAGCTGTTTATGCTGTTTTCTGGAAAAATAAACGCAACTTTGAATATTTTCCTTTTGTTGTTTTAATTTTTTACATCAATGTACATTGATTACTTGGCTGTTTCCTGTCTAGTTACCGTTTCTAAAAAAGATGTAGAGCGAGTTGCACAAAACTGATCTCTTGGGGCATCTGAATCAAGCTGCATATACCGAAATATGTCCAAGCAATCAAGACAGATAAAATTAGTTATTGGCTATTAAGGAGTGAATTCGTAAGCTGTTGTTGTTAAAGCAGTAAATAACTACTTACCTTACATGAAACAGTTGAATGCTATTAAAATGCCGTTGGCTTACTTCAGTGTCCGAAATGTCATTGTGTATGATGAAAACTGGTCGTTTGAATGTGAAGAGTAAAAATTTATGTACATTTTATTGGAACTAGTATCAATATACATCTTTCTGAAACAACGGATTCGATTAAATTATTTTATGTTATTCTCATGTTAAGTCCATCAGGTTGTAGAAGAGGTTAGCTAAGGTCAAAATAACACACTTTGTAGCTGCCGTAATTCACCGGTATGTGAAAAAGCTAGCTCAACATCGCATGGTGTAGCTGCAGCCTCTTACTAAGTGCTACCCAACAAATACCGTTAGGTCCGTGACAATGAGACACTGGTGAGGGTCACCAGCGACGATCACCTACAGAGATAAATTCGTTTGAACTGAAGCATTCACTGCAGGACACTACACTGCCCCATCGAGCCACTGTGACGCAGCTATGACTCACCCTCGAGACATGTGACGGACAAGGTCACTGAGTTCACAGCAGTCTCCGCCGGACATGCATTAGTTTGAATTAGTGTTCGCACTGCGACACACATCACAGACACAGTGCTGCAGATTTGCCAACAGACAGGCAGTCCTTTTTGATACAGTGATGCGGAACATTCATTGTACATTATACTGTACACATTGTAGCCAAGAGTTTAGATTTGATTAACACTTAAGATTTTGTAAGTGAAGTAGTAAGTCGTCCTGTTATTTGGGATGTCAAAAGCAATGACTATAGCAACAAAGTGGTGAAAACGAATGCTTGGCACGAAATTATAACGAAGTTTGTGCCTGATTTCAATGAGAAGATCATGGATCAAAAAGCAGAATTGGTATGTTGTAGGTTCTTTTTTCCAATTTAATACCTTATTTTTCGGACCATAAAAGACTAACGAAATTTAGTTGATACCCCTGTATAAGGCTAGGAGGGTAGTAACCTTCAAGCACATTTCCATCCCTCACCCCATTTCTTTTGCCTTCACCAGTATCAAGTGTACCGTTATGCAGTCTTAATGCGATAAGATGTAACAAAATGGATGAGCGTGGGAACCATGAACTCACCACTACAGTGGGAATGAAGAGAAAATCTAAAAAAATTACTTATATTTTAAAATTTTCATAACAAAGTTAAGGGGGCGCCTTATCGTCGTCTTAAGGCACTCCGCCTTATGGTCCGAAAAATACAGTTAAAATATTATTCTTAATTACAATTATTTACGCCTATGTGGCTACTACAAAAATGAATTTTATTTATTTATCATAATATTATTGAGGTACAAGTTCCTGACACTCGATGATTTTATGTTCCAATCAGTTCAGTGAATGTAACAATATGACTTGTTACAGTTAACATAGTAATAATTGCTCAGTGCACATCACAAATCCAATGCCAGACGAATAATGAGGCCAAACCGCTTTAACGTTCACATAACATTTCTAGCAATTAGATTTTTTGCAGCTGCCAAGGCACTTCGTCTTCATGGCTAACGAGGTAATTTGTAAAGTCATCTGTAATAGTGTCCTCAATATTTCCTCCACGGACTAAGCAAGGTGACATGTCGTGCAGTCCCTGAATAGTTAACGTATCCTCAATTTCCGTTCCATCGCCATCATACATAAAATTATCGAGGAGGCATCATGTCTTTTCAATAAACACTGCTAAATTTAATTTAACTTCGAGTGGTCCATGGAAAATGCGCCTCTTGTTTGAAAGAATTTCAAAACTACGCTCGATGTAACTTCCTGCTCTGGATAGTCTACAGTCGAATACACTTTTCTTAACGTCTAAATACTTTCCACCAAAAGGGAGTAGAATAAATTTTGACAACCCGAAACATTCATCATCTACTAACATGAATGGCATAGATGTTTCAAAAGTTAATGACAGTGGTTTGAGTGCAGGGAAATCTAGCGTACCATCTTGTATTCTTTTATTTAACACTGAATTACGAAACACAGTTGAGTCGGACGATTTACCATACTCTCCAACGTCTATAAAGAAGAATTTGTACGTCGAATCACAAACGGCCAACAACAGAATGGAAAAACAGTTCTTATAATTATAGTAGTTTGAACCACTGGAAGTTGGTTGTTTAATACTGATGTGCTTGCCGTCCACTGTGTCCACACAATGATGAAAGTTGGCCTTCTTATGGAATCCTTCAGCTGACGTAAGCCATAGCTGTTTCGAGAGGTGGGAAAAACATTCTGACTTCATTTCGCGCCAAATGGCAAAGCGAAAGTCTCGTATAATATACGACATAGTTGATACACCAGTTGTTCGGAAAGTATAAGTCCATCATAGATGATCCGGCCTCCAAATATCAGTAACAAGAAGATAAAGAGTATGAAGTAACACTTCAAAAGTATACGATTTACAGACACGCATACACAAGCACGCACACGCACACACTAAGGATACTATTACAGAACTTTGGTAGTTTTTATTTGTTGCAGGGACATTTCTTCGAATGAAATGGAAGAGCTTAAGGGTTAGTTATACCAGAGAGTTATTAAGGCAGAGGACCGGGAAGAGTGGTTCTGCCGCAGCTAGTAGGAAGAAGTACATCTACTTCAAAAATTGGTTCAAATCGCTCTGAGCACTATGGGACTTAATTTCTGAGGTCATCAGTGCCCTAGAACTTAGAACTACTTAAACATAACTAACCTAAGAACATCACACACATCCATGCCCGAGGCAGGATTCGAACAGACTGAAGAGCCTAGAACCGCTCAGCCACTCCGGCCGGCCCATCTACTTCGATCAGCTGCGATTCTTAACAACTGACTATAAGAGCACTACCTCTAGTATTGAGAATGATGGTGATAGTGACAGATATGAGTTTGATGCAGGAGAAAATTTAGACCAGGAGGATCGTGTGAAAGAAACTGCTGTGCGACCACAAAAAGGGCTAAGTGAAAAGAAGAGTCTTGATGATGATGATGATATGCTATATAATATTTTTAAGGAAAAGTACGTCAAGCAACACAATTCACCATAACATGCAGACGAAGATAGCTTGTTCGGGCAGTCTTTAGCACATGAATTTTAAAAAATTTCCAGTCATGCAAGACTGAAAGTGAAATCTGATTCTATGAATGTCATTATTAGTGCTCGACAATATTACAGCGCTTCCCCTGTGTCCCAAATAGGATTTGTACCGGTACCAAATCATACATGGGAGTCCATATCACGACCACGCACTTGGTGGAACAGTTCATGGCTACACTAGAAGACTGTCCAAGTTGTCCGATCAGTTACCATCTGTGTGTTCGTAATGGCCTCTAAGTACAGTGACTAATCCTCAATATACATTTCAACAGCAGGGGCAGAGTAACAATGAAAGTAGACTATCCGTGAAAGTTTCACAATATGGTTCAAATGGCTCTAAGCACTATGAGACTTAATATCTGAGGTCATCATTCCCATACGGTTAGAACTACTTAATCCTAACAACCCAAGGACACCACACACATCCATGCCCGAAGCAGCATTCGAACCTGCGACCGTAGCAGCCGCATGGTGCCGGACTGAGGCGCCTAGAACCGCTCGATCACAGGAAAGTTTTACAGTAATTTGTAATGTATACTAATACCAGCTTAAATAGGTGATATATGTTTTCAATAAAATAACTTAATATTACAGTACTTATGAGCGCAAGGTTTCCCTCCGCTGCGGTAGCCTTACGTAGTATAATGTCCATTACTGTGATTTCTTCTTTAACTATTCCTAGCTCGTCATCAAATGAAGTTTTCGACATTCGAAAATTCTGAAAAAACTAATTTTCATCTTGTCTCAGACCGACATAGAGTATAAAACAATCCTTTTTCCAGCAAACCTCGTAGCAGTGGATGTACAGTCGTGCTGAAAAGTATCCGAACGACCTGAATTGCATTTCGCCTGATTCGCATGCAACCCTCATAACGCAGCTATCTAGCAGGTCCTCTAATCGCTCCTCGGTACGGTCGTTTGACTATTGAAAACTGGTTCCAACAAGTCACCACTAGAAAACACTGCTCTGTATCGCAATAAGTCAAGATGTAAAGTAATACCACGGTACTACAAATATCAGGGAACTCCTTATCACAGATAAGACTGTCCTTAAGGCTTGTAAGCTAACATTTATTACAATAAATGACATACCTGAAGTGTTACCACTCTCATTATTACGTCAGATAGGTAATGCACGTAGTACGTTCGCCGTATTCGTGATTTCCTCTTCAAAGTAACATACCGTACTTATTATTTAATACAAAATGACATTAAAAATTTAAGTTATTCATGAGAAGTTAGTTCAGAATATGAATGAACCTCAAATGACACGACGAGCCGTCTCGTTCTGCATATGGATTCAAACCCAGGTCATGCAGACTAAGCAAAGATTTCGTGACTGAAGGAAACTAACAGTCATTCCTGACTATGCATACAGAGAGTGATATACCTCGATTTTAGACAGTTACAGTTGGCGAATAACAACTTTAAATTAGATAACGTAAGCATTTTTTACGGACTTTAATTCCTACCCAGCATGTATTCTCACTGTCAACGAACTAAGAGAGATGTTAAATATTAATTGTTTACAGATAACTTACTTGAAATGGCGTGAGGAAAAGCTTTGTGTTGGACAGGGATTCGAACCCAGAACTTAATCAGATTGTATCGAAGCACAATCAACTGTGCATATAAGATTTTATCGACAGTAGCTAGATGTTTTAACTGAAATGACGAGACGAAACATTAATTTTTTCCTTCCCAGGACTCCAACCCGACATCTATCGCTGTTATATTCTAAACAAAACGAACTTGACATATGAGTTTGTTACACTAGTAGCGACATGTGAGCATGTTTGAAATAGAAATAATATGACAAAGAGTAGAATATTGACTGGGTATCGAACCCCACACATATCGTTGTTGACTACACACAAAGAGACGTCAGCTACCGAATTTTTCTCCACCAGCATCCCTGAACTTACAGAGATCTTGCAAATAGTTCTGTGTTTCACTGGGAGTCAAAAACGTCAGATATCGTTAGTGTTGACAATGAATGAAAATACCTTAAATATCAAAATTATTATCCACCAGCAGATAGGTGTTATCATGCTAGAGCTTGATAACACATAATGAAAACTTAAGTGCTGTGCCACGATTCGAACCAGTGCATGCGCAGCATGTGGAAATGTTGAAGAACCAGCAGTTTTGAACAAACAACAAATTGTAGTCGAGTTTTATTGTCACGAAGGGATCAAATTCCGCGTTAAAGGCGCTCTGAGATGCATTCCCAGTTCAGAACCAATTATATCGACATACAGAAGCTCAAATAGAAGATGTAATAAGCGTCCTGTGACCCTACATAGCGTTTGTTTCGTCACTAGAAATATATAACTAGTATAACGAAAGGTGATAGAGTTTCTACATGTCGACACACCTGACTTTATTGTGGTTCAACCTAATGTCTACTTGGTAGAAACAGATTTTCATGATTAATGTGAATTTCAGACCACAATCACATTACCTTCTTCAATTGGCGTAGCCAAAAGCGAATTGAAACTTTCTCTCCCTATCAAAAATCATCGGCAGAAGTTGGAATCGAACCCAGACCATAAGAATATGAGCCTATTATCAATCCAACAAATCACCGAATCCTCTGCTCATAACGCCATTGCGCCTCACACATTCAGAATTCCCACACACAGACTCCCTGTAGTGGTTTTAGCATGTTTACTACATTCATTTACTTGGTTGACCAAATCGCCATGAACTACCTGCCACACCTACCCAGTGCATACATTCGCTCTATTTTGTAATCACCGAAATAAAATCAATTAACTGCCACCCACACAGAACTGACAACGGTGTAGGATGCAGATATTTTAATAGGAAGTGTTTCTCTCACCTTGAGCTCCTCTATTGCGCTATCTGTTTCTTGAAAATGTCGTGCAGTACAAAAGAAAAGCTGTAACTGTTTGTCTCTCAGAAGTCTAGATCCGGTTATATGCATTATCTCACAGCGCTGTGTAATATGGAAGTTCTGGAGGAATTGTTCATGACTTGTGAAGGTGTCATAACGACGTCTCAGGAAGTAGCGTATTGGTAAGTTTCTGCGCCGTAGATAAGATGTCGGGAGTACGAGTACATTCACTGCTACATTTTTTAAAACGCAATTCTGTTGTCTGCTGAAGTTATCAATCTAATGGAACTTTGAACGTAATTCCCTTCACTTCCCAACCCAAAATAGTCGCATGTGGAAAAAGGGCTAACTTCTGCGACATTTAGTTCTTTTCAGGTTTAATAGACGGCCAGGCAGCAGATGCATCTCGAAACTCTTTTATTATATATGGGGAGAGCGCATCGTGCTAAAATACGCCAGAAAAGTATTTTCTACATTAGCTGTAGTGTGGTAGTGGCATTTTATTATTCTTCAATCCTTGTTAGACAGCTTTAACTCAGAACAAGTTTTCTACATGCATGTAATCAATAAACTGCACGTGCATTGTCAGACTGTTATAAAGGACATCAGAGAATTCGCATATATCATTGATGATTAATTTCTCTCACATGTTTACTATTGTTTTAACAACACTAAAAGAAACTTTACGAAAATTGTGCACTTTACAATAAAAATTATATAAAACTACCCATGATAACCTTACGACGAAAGTCTGTTTTAACAAAACTGAGTATCTGTACACAAGTGCGCTTCTATTGACAGGAATTAGTAAAACACTACTCACTTGGATTTCGATAGAGTCTGTGCTTAACTAGTATGGTGTATCATACTCAAGAGGTATGCAAATGTTGCATTTAATAAATAAAGTTATGTAATCCTAGGAAGCCAACATTTGCTTGTCAACAGCGGAAAGAGGCGTTACCTGTAGTGCAGCATTGTAAGATTTTCACGATTGCACTATGAGCCGAAAGTATTTTCTTGCTATTTCCTTATCGATGTTTGATCTGACTGCTTGCAGCTCTTTCCCAGAAGGGATGAAAGCTATACTACCAGCGAGACTGGAACTGCGAACCATAAGAGACGCATGTTCACAGGTTAGTACGTACCCGCAGAGCTAGGGAAGAAACATGTATTTTGGGTTTCTTTTACTAGGCCAATAGAGGCTGGCACACGTAAACAACTATTTAAAGGACGAGATTAGTTGCGATTTCCACGTGCAACGACTTTCCTGGGTCGAAAACGTAAATTTACAATCATTTGTACACTTCAAGTGATAATAACTCAGATTATTCAATGGAAATTACTGGAAAAATCAAGTGAACTTTGAGACTTAAATCCGTGCACACGAAGCAGTAACTCGTCGATCACAGAGTTGCCAAACGTACCTTGCTGTGTTGCCAAATCTCAGTTACAGTACCAGCGGGAAGAAGATGAACCGATGTGAGTCTACAGTGGGCTGGGAAGTGACCATAGCTGGCGTCTCAAAGACGCAGCTGCTATGGCCTGGCATATGTAATGCGTCTGATTCGAATTTCTGTAACTAGGTTTAGGGACTGGAGAGTGGTTACTTATAATACTCAGAACTGACTGCAAACTAAGCATCACAAATCAGCAACTCTGGTAGTTGTTTTTATATTTCTTTCATAAGTGTACTGAAGACTAAAAAATCCATTGATGGACATTTTTGTGCCTCACCAACAGTCGAGCACAACAAACAAAAATAAAAAAAAAAGAGTGTGCGTGTGTGTGTGTGTGTGTGTGTGTGTGTGTGTGTGTGTGTGTGTGTGTGTGTGTGAGTGAAAGAGAGAGAGACAGGTAAAAACAAAGAAGAATGAGAGAGAGAGAGTAAAAAACTGTTGTAAAGAAATTGAATCATGGACTGTAAAGAAATCTTTCACTAAAATGACTCGTTACTTATCATTACAAAATATAGTATTCATGATCTATGGAACAAGTATTAATCTAATCTAATTTAATCCGATCTAATCATATCATATTGCTAACAAGCCATGAAGAGTCGTGAATTACCGGAATTTTCGCCAATATCAGTAATCAAATCTAAACTTGAAATTGAAAGACGTTAGTTTTTGTAATAAACCAGGACTCCTATTAAGACCTTTCGTCCCTGTTAACTAACCACGAAAGATGTCTGATATACCTCCATTCAGAAGTAACAAAGTGTGCATGCATTTAAAGATGAAGCGCATGATGTGAAGTTCTGTGATGGAGTAACGAACCAAACATATAATCTGATTGTTAACTAAGTAAAATCAAATGTTACATATCGGTTTCTCTTACCAGCTGCTAGATGTTTGAATCTGAAATAAGGATACAAATTTTTGTGCCTGAACGACAATCGAACCGCATGCCTACCGTCCTTCTTTATCATCAATGAATACAGCTTAAGCATCAATTACTTACTCACCAACGGTAAGATGTGTGTGTGTTTGACCAGAAATAACGACACCTATTGTGATTGTTGGCAACACACGAACAGACATTAAAAATGCTCCTTAATTTTCACTAGCAGGCCGGTGTCCACGTGATAGGGCTTGACATGGAATTATGAATATTTTTGTACTGGATCAGGATTCGGACGCACATACTTACCTTTGGAGGAGACCTAGAGAAGATTGCAGTCTTCTGAAAAGGAACGAAATGCTTAATCTATATTTTTCGTCTCTAGTTCAATCAAGTACAAGTAAAATAAGAACTCTGTTCCTTTAAATGGCTATCAGTTCATCAAATAAAATAAACGTTTCTAATGTAACTAAGTCTACTGGCGACAGTATTTCTGTCTACCGTGACTTCCGCCTATGTCATTGAGCAGCGTAAACCGGCTCTACCCAGTTGGTAATGAACGACCATGATTTTTAATGCGGATTCTGCATTATAATGTCTTTCTCTTGAGGTTACCAGAGGTATGATAAATCTGTTTGTTCCTCTTAAAAGTAAATGTTTGAACCCATGCATGCAGTCTTAGCGCATCACTCTTGAGTATGATTGCAGTCGTAAGATAGCCGGGACAGTAGCTCAGTGTGTTCAGGCAGAAGGTTTTACACCGTCAAGAGTGAGGAGTGGACCATACGTTGTCGGCAGAAGACGTGGCAGCGCAATGCCTCAGCCCCCGCTGGTAGGCAGCAAACGGGTCGCAGAGAACTCAGACGCATGCGATGTTCGGAGGCAGATTGTCGGCCAAGAAATCTCTCGCTAAAATATTGTTGAACCAAACTGTTACTACCAATGTGACAGAAAGCGAAATATATAGTAGATTGACTTGAATAACACTCACAGCTTCAGCACCGAAAGGAAAGGGGCGATGAAAATTTTGTCAGCGTGTGCTTTCGGTAGCCAAACGTCGTATCAGCTAGTCTCACATTTTACCTCAAGACTACAATCATAGTCAAGAGTGATGTACTCAGACTGCAGTCAAGACTCCCTCTGGGAAATGCTGCAGTCTACAAAGTTGACAGATCGAGCATATTGCCGGACGTAGAATTCTAAGGGGAGCAAGACTGTATTGTCCACCTTACGTGAACAACTCTGCGGTCAATTTTTTTGTATAAGACTGTATCTACAACACACTGCACACTGAAGACCCAGAAGAATTTAAAAAAAAACAAAATTAGTTTATGACAGTAACGTTAACTATAGCGTTCTAAGTATTCATATTATTGTATACATGTGTGTAAACGCCTTCCAATGAACACTCAAGGAAGACAAGGATACACAGTCTAGCTTCAGTATTATAAATACACCTCAGTTTGAGGATGAACTCATCTTGAATATTTATAAGTACTGTACACATTGGTGTTAAACTCGTTTTCAACCAATGATTCCCACAGCTACAGGAACACTACTTGTGATGCCTCTTAGACAAAAGACTTACGCATAGCTGTCAGACGAAAATATCTACCTGACGGAAACTCTGTGAAGTTTGTTTTACAACCTTCGAACCTGGATAAAGAGCTTTTCCCATTTGAGATATCTATAAACGTTGCTGCATAAGACGATTTATGAAGAAACTAAATTCCTTGAGCTACGACAATGTTTAAAGAAATTGTCTTAACGGCACTAAATCGTGGTTTGTGATTCATTTACCAACCGTACTCTGCCGAATTTTGCTGGCTGGAAGGCAATAAAACTTACTGACAAATTTCACAGAAGAATAAAGGGGACTTAATGTCTCCCACTGGAAGGTCATGTTGTTTTATTTAAACGATTACAAAATCAGGTAAAACGAACAGTAAAGTTGACAGTATAAGCACATTACTGTTGTCAGTATGATGTTGCACTGCCCAGGGCCTGTAATGTTAAAGGGCCCGTTTAGGTCAGGCATATTGTATACAGAAGTGGATGAGAGAGAACCACTAAATTCTGCAATCCATATGCATTGCGTACACACAGAAATTACCGTTACAATGTACTTATGGCGCCCAATGAGTGAATTGCTTATTTTCCGGTGAGAAAGAGCACTGGCAGACAGTCTTCGCTACATTAGGTTACTTAAACTGGTGTCACTCTGAGCTAGAATTTATGGTCAGCGACTAAGTGCAAGGTCAATGAGTCGGATGCGAGTTTTGCAACTGTGAAATACTTTCCTGCATTATAGAAGCGAATATTGAATTTGAACTAACATTGCGAAAATTTTTAACTTGGATGGCTTAGAATGTAAATCTTTCTGTTTATGGCAAAGGAAAACAATTGATTTTCTAAAACACAACTTGAAACAGGTCACGTCGACCAAATCATATGAAGAACTGACAGCGACGTATATCGGAAGGCAGTAAGATCCCTTGGCTTTTAGTTTGGCAATATTCGACCTCCATTTCTAGTCACAAGTAAATGAAGAAAGGGAGCGCGTTTTTGTTATCAAATAACGTCTTCACCAATTACTTTAGTTTTGATGTAATCTACGAGTAATTGCTGATGTTTGATACTAACATGAAAAGGATTCCGTAGACAGGGAAAGAACTTGTTCTTGGGCAACTACTTCTGTAGTGACCAAAAGGCATTAAATGATCTTCAAGCACATGTGTTCCAGCAGCGGTATGAAGAATATGATAGTAATAATCAGTGCTATTTTTTGTAAAAAAAAGTTTGAGGATACTCCGACATTGGATATAACGCAGCGAAAATTACTTATAACTGATACATGGGATACCACCCGTCAGCTTTTACCCATAACGTCATCAACATGTCGAACTACCAAAAAAAAAAAAAATAACAATAATAAAAATGCATCGATCTCTTCAGTTGACTTTACAGCTCAAATGAAGCAGGCAGCAGGTGATACCAAGAAACACCCAAACGTACAAGAGAATGTGGTATCGAACACTTCAGCTTACATCACCTCAAATGAAACATGCGATTCCCATCAACCCCTAAACAAGAAAATAAAATGGTATCATACACTTCAATTGACCTATAATACACCTCAAATGAAACAGGTGAGTCCAATCAAGCCTCCGACATACAAATCAATACAAGGAAATATTTAAAAAATGTTCAAATGTGTGTGAAATCATATGGGACTTGACTGCTAAGGACATCAGTCCCTAAGCTTACACACTACTTAACCTAAATTATCCTAAGTACAAACACACATATCCATGCCCGAGGGAGGACTCTAACCTCCGCCGGGACCAGCTGCACAGTCCATGACTGCAGCGCCCCAGACCGCTCGGCTAATCCCGCGCGGCAAGGAAATATTACCAGACACAATTTTAACCTATAAAATATCACTAAAAGACACAATACAACAAAAACCATCCACACCTATCATCAACAACAACAGTAACAACACTACAAAAATCTTTTGTAACCTTGATTGGTTCCCGAAATGACGTAGATGATGGGTGGTATCCCGTGCTTGAACTAACCCAATTTTTAATACAGCTGAAAAATATATTTAACTATAAAACTTACATTAATAGCATTACAACAGTTTCCAAACTGACTGTAGTTCATTGCTGCTGTAGTCTTCTCGCCTTCTAACTTTACTCTTGCTATCAGTAGCAAGATGTCTGCTCGGCGTTTGAGCATACACATATCCGTTTAGCACTATCATCGCCCACTATTAGCGGGCGAGGGCACTACATGCTTGTTGAACTGGCTGTCAGCAATTAAGCTGTCGAGAACGGTTACCGCAGCATCTAAATGCTTGAAACAGTCAATGACATCGGTTTTCCCACCAAAAACTGCACTGGTATCATTTGTATTGCAATTACCAAGATGAAAAAATTAAATCAAAAATTTACGTCCTTGAAATAAATCGTTGGCACTCTTCCAAGTTCTCAAAATCATAAAAAAGTTACTTTGTCGACAAAAAAGTTTAGGGGTACGCATCCCCCAGCGTTCCCCCATAAAAGCAGCACTGGTAATAATGACAGTGCTAATCGAATTATCCAGTAACTTCACACTTCAAAGGGGATTTTCTCGAACTGAGAAATTTGTTGAATTAGTGAAAAATTCAAAATGGCTTCACATCGATGCTATGATGCCTCGAACAGTCTTTCCATCCTGCTGACATGAGAATAGCATAATGTCCGCGTCAGAAGCATGCTTCTACTTAACTGTATAACAGACTCGTATTTTTTCCACCTTGACTAATATTGTAAGCTAAGCACATAATCCGTTACGGCACACTATTGGGGCTGCGAAATGTGGCCACAATGTTCTGGTGGAACGAGCTGTCACAGGTGCAATGCGTGGGTTCAGACATTTACTTTTAAGAGGAACAAACAGATTTACTATACCTCTGGCAACCTCAAGAGAAAGACGTTATAATCAAGAATCCGCGCTAAACGTCACGCTCGTTCATTACCAACTGGGTAGAGCTGGTTTACGCTGGTCAATGACATAGGCGGAAGTCATGATAAACAGAAATACTGACGCCAGTAAACTTAGTTCCATTAGAAACGTTTGTTTTATTTGATGAACTGATAGCCATTTAAAGGAACAGAGCTCTAATTTTACTTGTACTTGATTGAGCTAGAGACGAAAAATTTGGTGCTGGACTGTGATTCGAATTCGTATCTCCTCTTCCAAGGATCTCAATCTCTCGGAACAGTATACTTCAATCATTTCGTTCCTTTTCCCAAGACTGCAATCTTCTCTAGGTCTCCTCCAAAGGTAAGTATGTGTGTCCGAATCCTGATCCAGGACAAAAATATTCATAATTTCATGTGAAGCCCTATCACGTGGACACCAGCCTGCTAGTGAAAATTAACGAGCATTTGTTATTTCTGATCATGTGTTGCCAACAATCACAATAGGTGTCGTTATTTCTGGTCAAACACACACACATCTTACCGTTGGTGAGTAAGTAATTGATGCTTAAGCTATATTCGCTGATGATAAAGAAAGACGATAGGCGTGCGGTTCGATTGTCGTTCAGGCACAAAAATTTGTATCCTTATTTCAGATTCAAACACCTAGCAGCTGGTAAGAGAAACCGATATGTAACATTTGATTTTACTTAGTTAACAATCAGATTATGTGTTTGGTTCGTTACTCCATCACAGAACTTCACATCATGCGCTTCATCTTTAAATGCATGCACACTCTGTTACTTCTGAATGGAGGTATATCAGACATCTTTCGTGGTTAGTTAACAGGGACGAAAGGGTCATAATAAGAGTCCTGGTTTATTATAAAACTAACGTCTTTTAATTTCAAGTTTAGATTTGGTTACTGATACTGGCGAAAATTCCGGTAATTCACGACTCTTCATGGCTTGTTAGAAATATGATATGATTAGATCGGAAGATTAGATTAATACTTGTTCCATAGATCATGAATACGATATTTCGTAATGATGTGGAACGAGTCATTTTAATAAAAGGTTTCTTTACACATCATGATTCAATTTCTTTACAACAGTTTTCTACTCTCCCTCTCTCATTCTTCTCTCTCTCTCTCTCTCTCTCTCTCTCTCTCTCTCTCTCTCTCTCTTTCACACACACACACACACACACACACACACACACACACACACACACACACATTCTTTTTTTTATTTTTGTTTGTTGTGCTCGATTATTGGTAAGGTACGAAAACGTCCGTGAATGAGTTTCTTAATTTTGAGTAAACTTGTGAAAGAAATAAAACAACTATGAGAGTTACCGATTTATGATGCTTACTTTGCAGTCAGTTCTGTGTATTGTTAGTAACCACTCTCCAGTCCCTAAACTTAGTTACAGAAATTCGAATCAGACGCATTACATATGCCAGGCCACAGCAGCTGCGTCTTTGAGACGCCAGCTATGGTCACTTCCCAGCCCACTGTAGGCTCACATCGGTTCATCTTCTTCCTGCTGGTACTGTAACTGAGATTCGGCAACACAGCAAGGTATGGTTGGCAACTCTGTGATCGACGAGTTACTTCCTGGTGTGCACGGAATTAAGCCTCAAAGTTCACTTGATTTTTCCTGTCATTTCCATTGAATAATCTGAGTTATTCTCGATTGAACTGTACAAATGATTGTAAATTTACGGTTTTCGACCCAGGAAAGTCGTTGCACGTGGAAATCGCAACTAATCTCATCCTTCAAATACACACCTGGAAATTGAAATAAGAACACCGTGAATTCATTGTCCCAGGAAAGGGAAACTTTATTGACACATTCCTGGGGTCAGATACATCACATGATCACACTGACAGAACCACAGGCACATAGACACAGGCAACAGAGCATGCACAATGTCGGCACTAGTACAGTGTATATCCACCTTTCGCAGCAATGCAGGCTGCTATTCTCCCATGGAGACGATCGTAGAGATGCTGGATGTAGTCCTGTGGAACGGCTTGCCATGCCATTTCCACCTGGCGCCTCAGTTGGACCAGCGTTCGTGCTGGACGTGCAGACCGCGTGAGACGACGCTTCATCTAGTCCCAAACATGCTCAATGGGGGACAGATCCGGAGATCTTGCTGGCCAGGGTAGTTGACTTACACCTTCTAGAGCACGTTGGGTGGCACGGGATACATGCGGACGTGCACTGTCCTGTTGGAACAGCAAGTTCCCTTGCCGGTCTAGGAATGGTAGAACGATGGGTTCGATGACGGTTTGGATGTACCGTGCACTATTCAGTGTCCCCTCGACGATCACCAGTGGTGTACGGCCAGTGTAGGAGATCGCTCCCCACACCATGATGCCGGGTGTTGGCCCTGTGTGCCTCGGTCGTATGCAGTCCTGATTGTGGCGCTCACCTGCACGGCGCCAAACACGCATACGACCATCATTGGCACCAAGGCAGAAGCGTCTCTCATCGCTGAAGACGACACGTCTCCATTCGTCCCTCCATTCACGCCTGTCGCGACACCACTGGAGGCGGGCTGCACGATGTTGGGGCGTGAGCGGAAGACGGCCTAACGGTGTGCGGGACCGTAGCCCAGCTTCATGGAGACGGTTGCGAATGGTCCTCGCCGATACCCCAGGAGCAACAGTGTCCCTAATTTGCTGGGAAGTGGCGGTGCGGTCCCCTACGGCACTGCGTAGGATCCTACGGTCTTGGCGTGCATCCTTGCGTCACTGCGGTCCGGTCCCATGTCGACGGGCACGTGCACCGTCCGCCGACCACTGGCGACAACATCGATGTGCTGTGGAGACCTCACGCCCCACGTGTTGAGCAATTCGGCGGTACGTCCGCCCGGCCTCCCGCATGCCCACTATACGCCCTCGCTCAAAGTCCGTCAACTGCACATACGGTTCACGTCCACGCTGTCGTGGCATGCTACCAGTGTTAAAGACTGTGATGGAGCTCCGTATGCCACGGCAAACTGGCTGACACTGACGGCAGCGGTGCACAAATGCTGCGCAGCTAGCGCCATTCGACGGCCAACATCGCGGTTCCTGGTGTGTCCGCTGTGCCGTGCGTGTGATCATTGCTTGTACTGCCCTCTCGCAGTGTCCGGAGCAAGTATGGTGGGTCTGACACACCGGTGTCAATGTGTTCTTTTTTCCATTTCCAGGAGTGTAGTTGTTTACGAGTTCGAGCCTCTATTGGCCTAGTAACAGGAAACAAAAATACATGTCTCTTCTCTAGCTCTGTGGGTACGTACTAACCTGTGACCATTGCGTCCCTTATGGTTCGCAGTTCCAGTCTCGCTGATAGTATAGCTTTTATCCCATCTGGCAAAGAGCTGCAAGCAGTCAGATCAAACATCGATAAGGAAATAGCAAGAAAATACTTTCGGCTCATAGTGCAATCGTGAAAAACTTACAATGCTGCACTACAGGCAACGCCTCTTTCCGCTGTTGACAAGCAAATGTTGGCTTCCTAGGAATACCACATTTGCATACCTCTTGAGTATGATACACCATACCAGTTAAGCACAGACTCTATCGAAATCTAAGTGAGTAGTGTTTTACTAATATGTGCCAATAGAGGCGCACTTGTGTACAGATACTCAGTTTCATTAAAGCAGACTTTCGTCGTAAGGCTATCATGGGTAGTTTTATATAATTCTTATAGTAAAGTGCACAATTTTTGTAACGTTTCTTCTAGGGTTGTTAAAACAATAGTAAACATGTGAGAGAAATTAATCATCAATGATATATGCGAATTCTCTGATGTCCTTTATAACAGTCTGACAATGTACGTAGAGTTTATTGATTACATGCATGTAGAAACTTGTCCTGAGTTAAAGCTGTCTAACAAGGTTTGAAGAATAATAAAATGCCACTACCACACGACAGCTAATGTAGAAAATACTTTTCTGCCGTATTTTGGCACGATGCGCTCTCCCCATACATAATAAAAGAGTTTCGAGATGCATCTGCTGCCTGGCCGTCTATTAAACCTGAAAAGAACTAAATGTCGCAGCCCTTTTTCCACATGCGACTATTTTTGGTTAGGAAGTCAAGGGAATTATTTTCAAAGTTCCATTAGATTGATAACTTCAGCAGACAACAGAATTGCGTTTCAAAAAAATGTAGCAGTGAATGTACTCGTACTCGCGACATCTTACCTACGGCGCAGAAACTTACCAATACGTTACTTGCTGAGACGTCGTTATGACACCTCCACAAGTCATGAACAATTCCTCCAGAACTTCCGTATTCCACAGTGCTGTGAGATAATGCATATAACCGGATCTAGACTTCTGAGAGAGAGACAGTTACAGCTTTTCTTTTGTACTGCACGACTTTTTCAACAAACCGATAGCACAATAGAGGAGCTCAAGGTGAGAGAAACACTTCCTATTAAAATATCTGCATCCTACACCGTTGTCAGTTCTGTGTGGGTGGCAGTTAATTGATTGTATTTCGGTGATTACAAAATAGAGCGAATGTATGCACTGGGTAGGTGTGGCAGGTAGTTCATGGCGATTTGGTCAACCAAGTAAATGAATGTAGTAAACATGCTAAAATCACTACAGGGAGTCTGTGTGTGGGAATTCTGAATGTGTGTGGCGCAATGGCGTTATGAGCAGAGGATTCTGTGGTCTGTTAGATTGATAATAGATTGAAATGTCCTGGCAGGTTAAAACTGTGTGCCGAACCGAGACTCGAACATGGGACCTTTGGCTTTCGCGAGCAAGTGCTCTATCAACCTCTTTTTTTTTTTTTTTTTACCGCACAGTCCTTGAATGCAGCGTCTCAGACTGCTTTTTTTATTTCTTTTATTTTTTTAATTGCAAATTATTTTCTCTGCCAACCTTTTTGTTTTTTATTTTTATTTGTTTTATTTTTTTATTTTTTTACTTTTTCAATTTTTTATATGGAAAAAGGCGTCTTTCAGTTACGAAAAACAAAATTAGAATGTACATCCGTAGCAACAACAGAACAAGAGTTCCTTCTAAACTATGAAATAGAATTTGAAAGTAATGGTGTGATGATAGATAATAACGAAAGAAGAATGTAACCAAATCCCGCACGCCATTCCATGTACATGGCCCATCTGCGTACAGATTCCATGTTCCCAATTGGTACAACATTTCGCAGCGTGTGGAGCCCCATGAAGGCGGTCATCCTCTGTCCGGTACCCCCCAACTGTGAGGGGGGGTTATCGAAGACACTGCACAAATAGTTCGCGAATAGTTGTCGGTATCGGGGTGTACACTCAAGTGTGCTATGACTGTCCTGGAGAAATTGCCAGTAATCAAGCACCATCTTCTCATCATCGCGAAAGAGGTAGTATATGGACATGCCTTTCAACCATGTGAGAGCGTGATTCTTCGCAGGTGGGAAATAAGTATCCTCTGGACAACGGAGGAGCCGTGGCTCAATTTTGCGAGGCGCGATTCGTAGGTAGCAGGCGAGGATCTTCTGCACTAGCAGCCATACATCTAACGCCGATCCACATGTTAAACGGTGTTCGTCAGTATCCACTAGGTGGCAACGTGGACAAAGGGGGGAATCCGTCACCCCAATAGCGTGCAGTCTTTGTCGTGTTACAAACTTCCCGTTCACCACCTGGTACCATGCGGCTCATACCCGCGTGGGGAGGAACGGCTTCTGGACCGCTCTCCACACTGCAGGCCATAGGGTCGTAGGGCTCTTCCTCTCAATCACATTGGGAGGGATGGACCTTAGCAGCAGTCAGTAAACGTCTCTCGCCTTGGGAGTGCGAGTGTTGGGAAGGTCTGGGTGCACGTAACTATACTCAAGAATAAATGCTGAGAGGTGCGAGAGTGAGGGTGTAATGTGCGCAACCGTGACAGGTGGCAGAAGAGACGCCGGCAGCAATTCCTCTAACAGATGTCCCGTAAGGGAAGCATCTTTGTGGGTCCACAACTTCATCACTGTGCACAAGTATAACGCTGTAGCTGTCGCTCGTACATTTATAAGTCCCAGTCCGCCATCACACGGAGGGAGGGTAAGTGTTTCGTAGCGGACTTTGAATAGGTGTCCGGCGGTAAGGTAATATCCAAACGCTGCTTGCAGTCTGTGTGCCATCGCTGTCGATATCGGTAGGACCTGGGCCATGTGAATCATCTTAGTCGCCACGTGAAGGTTGAGGCATTCCACACGCTGTAGGAGGTCCATTCGTCGAAGTAAGTTCCGGAGAACTTCTGTGCGTATTACCTGTAGTAATCGTGCATAGTTCATGGCAGCCGTGCGGCGCACATCCTGTGTAAATGTTATGCCCAAGAACCGGATCTTGTTAACTAGTGGAAGTGGAGCTAAAGCGTCCTCCTGTAGATCTCTCCCAATGGGCTTCGCTGCCGACTTGGCCACATTTATGAGGCTGCCCGCTGCCAATCCATAGCGATTGATCCATTGTATCACCGAGCGTACCTCGTCACCAGATCGAACAAGTAATAGAAGGTCATCAGCACATATCCTGCAGTGAAAGGTGTGATTCCTCAATGACATGCCCGAGAGACTGTTTTTCAACCCTCCGACAAGTGGTTCGAGTGCGATTGCGTAAAGGATGCAGCTCCACGGAAAGGGCGCTGAAAAATGTCGAGGAAGTCAGGCGGGAAGCCCATGCGGGCCGTAACGGACAGAAGGAACTTGTGGTGAACTCTGTCGAAGGCGTGGTCGAAATCATTGGAGATCAGAGCAGCTCGAAGGCGACAGGATGTGGCGATGGCTATTAAATCCCTATATTCGTTAGTTGCCGTTTGCATGTTGGTCACTCCACCCTGTGTCGTTTGCTCCATTGAGAGGAGTAGGGGCAGAACCTTCTTTATGCGGCTGGCGAGTAGTCGGGCGAAGATTTTATAGTCCAAGTTGAGCATTGTAATTGGCCTGTAGTCCTCGTCCGTCCAACCTCTGGAAGGCTTATGTATCGGTATAAGGAGACCTTCCACGAATGCAGGTGGCACTTGGGAACCAGGGTTCATCAGTTCTTGGTACATGCTGATCCATCGGGGCATCATTAGATCGCGGAAAGTCCGATAAAACTCGAGCGGCAGTTCGTCTGGCCCGGGAGATTTGTTGAGTGTTGCCTTGTTAAGCGCGTCCTCGATGTCGTCCCGTGTAATTCCACCTAACAGCGTCGCCGCTGCTGCATTGTCGAAGGTGTGCGACACGTTCTGCAGTATGTCGTGATCGTCCGCTTCCTCGTCCTCTGTATTCACCTCGTCGTAAAACCGGCGATAGTGATCCACAAAGGCCTCTGTAACCGCCGCCTGAGTCTTTACGACCCTACCACCAGGCAATACGAGGTCTGTGATCAGCTGCTGTCGGCGTCGGCGGCTGTCGAGCGCGATGTGTTGCATAGACGTGGTTTCTCCTTCCTCTCGGTCTTGACGTCGCGATCGCACTACGACCGCCTCCAAACGTTTCCTCGTAAGAGACAATATTGTACCTTTAATTCGGCTGCTTTCCATTTGTCGGTTTGGAGATGGTGGTTGGCTGTCGAGTTCGCGAAGCACCGTGTAATAAAAGTCCAATGTGTGACGATACCAAGCTGCGATATCTTTTCCGAATTGTGTTAGCACACGCCAAAACGCTGGTTTCGCACAGTCCACCCACCATGCTAGAGTCGAAGGGTATCGGGGAAGACGACGTTCGCAATCCAGCCATGTGTTGGCGATAATTTGACGGCATTCCGGGGCTTGAAGATGTGCTACATTCAGCTTCCAGGGTCCTCGGCTGCGCCATATCCGCTGCTGTTGTAGGGTGAGTGTGTATATGAAAGCGCTATGATCGGAGAAGGCAAGCGGCCAACGTTCGGCGTCCAATACTCGCGGCGCCAGAGCTCGTGAGACGTAAATGCGGTCTAGGCGACTGGCTGAGTGACTAGTAAGGTATGTCGGCCCGGGACGGTCACCGTGCACTGTCTCCCACGTGTCGGTGAGAAGCAGATCTCGAACCAGGAGCCGAAGTTCTTGACAAGTCGAGAAATGTGGGACTTGGTCTTTGGGGTGGAGCACACAGTTAAAGTCGCCGCCGAAGATATATTGATCGAAGCGGCTGATAAAGAGGGGGGCGATATCCTCCGAGTAGAACAGCGATCGTTCGCGGCGTTGGTCAGTTCCTGATGGAGCGTAAATGTTAATGATGCTCGTGCCCAGTGCTGTGATCGCCAGCCCCCTTCCTGACGGAAGGTAAGTCACTTCTTCGATGACAATTCCGTCGCGCACTAGTATTGCCGTACCGCTGCCATTCCGGTCCGCCGGTGACACATATGTGACATAACCGTAGAAAACGGGGAGGGCCGCTATATACACTTCTTGCAACAGGGCAATGTCAACATCCCAAGAAGTTTACATATTCGTCTAGTGCTGTGAGAGTCTACCTTCAGCCAAGTAATATACAAAGCGGAACTGCGAAAAGCTTCGACTTGAAGTTCCTCAGTTGCAAAGCCACTTAGTACAATTTCCACTGGCCGGCCGTATCGTGTTGATGTTAAGCGTGGCGATACGATAAGCTTGTTGCCGAACCGCAGGTGTTAAGTTATCCATTAAGACTGGAATTACCTATGACGCTTCTGACTGTACTGCCACCTCCACATCCCCCCAAACCTCACCTGCAGTCCTTTCTAGAGAGCCGGCGCTAATGGCGTGGGCTCTGTTGGCGTAACTTGCATGGTTCGGTCGTCGTCGTGGTCATCCGCCCACGTCGGGGAACTCAAAGCAAGATCGGCTTCCCTAGCTTCCTCAGGACACGACATGGGTGCTTGCACTCCAGAAGGTGGTGGGCAGCAAGTGTCCTGCATATCGGCATCCGATTTTGCCACTGTAGATATATGTGGTTTGTCCTCAGTTCAGTTCGGTGGTGCCACACTGCAGCAAATGGCGGCTGCCTCTGTGGTAGCGTCGTCATTGAAGGTGGAGTCGTCGTCCTCTGGAGGCTGTGTCGCATCCCGTTCGGAAGTTGCTCTACGCCTCTGCTTCCGTCGCTTCGGAGAGCGTTGTTTCCTGGTGTGTTCTTCTGTGTCAGACGATGGCAAAGATTCACGACGTTCCGGCACAAAGGCAGCCGTAGGCACAATAAGCGAGTCTACGGCCATGCTATCGTCATTTATGTTGTTATCCGTCGACGGGGGCGGCGGCATCGGAGTTGAATCCGTAGCTTGTGGAACGGGTGTGTCATCATCGCACTGTATTGGAGGATGGAGCCGCGACCCAACAGTGGATGTCGGCTGTCGTGTTGAAGTGGTAGCTGTCGTGAGGGCTGCTGCATAAGTCACGGGAAGCAGCGTTGGCTGCGATGGCGGGTCCGCGTCAGCCGGCGGCAGTAGAGTGATTCGACGTTGGATACATTCTGATCTGAGGTGTCCCTCCTTCCCACAACCAGAGCAGGTCTTCGGTTGCCCATCATAGATGACGATGACGATGGCACGGCAGCCACCGATATTCAGATATGAAGGTACATGTCTTTTAAGTTCTATTCGGACCTGGCGGACTCCGTTCAGCACAGGATATGTCTGGAATTGCGTCCATTTTTCCGCAATATGATCATGGACCGTGCCGTAGGGGCGCAGCGCTGTCACGACGTCCTCCGCCGGTAGTTCGAAAGGAAGTTCGAAAATTCTGATCGTGCGAAGTCCCATGCCAGAATAATCGACGTGCACAGTCCCCACATTGCCATCAGCATGACAGAAACGGAGGCCCTGTTTCGTGTCCCGAAGGATCCGTTCACATGTTGCGTCGTTGATGATCATGACATATACGATACTACTCACAATGGACAAGTGAATGCCGAGAATGTCAGTCGCCGGGATTTTAACTTCTTCTCGTAGAAATCGTTCGACTTCGAGCGCTTTGGGCCGTGCAAATTCGTTGCGGAACGTAAATTTGAGCATCGATTTTCTGTATTAGTGCGCCATAGTGATCTATATGCTGAGTACCGCACGCGCGAAACAGCCGAGTACGATGTAAACAACACAAGCGCTCGCTCCGCGGCAGGGACACAAACAGCGCGTCCTCACCGCAGCACAGCCAAAGGCCAACTGCCTGCCAACTGAGCTACCCAAGCACTACTCACGCCACCTCCTCACAGCTTTACTTCTGCAGTACCTCGTCTCCTACCTTCCAAACTTAACAGCTCTCCTGCCGAGTTCGAGTCTCGGTCCGGCACACTGTTTTAATCTGCCAGGAAGTTTCATATCAGCGCACACTCCGCTGCAGAGTGGAAATCTGATTCTGTTAATAGGTTCATATACGTCTGGCTTCGATTCCAACTTCTGCCGATGATTTATGATAGGAAAAGACAGATTCTATTGTATTCAGTCTACGCCAGGTGAAGGAGGTATAATGGCATTGTGGTCTGAAATTCACATTAATCATGAAATTCCTTCTCTACCACGTAGACGTTAGGTTGAACGACAGTAAAGTCAGGTGTGGCGACATGTAGAAACTCTATCATTAGTAATCTTTATTATACTAGTTATCTATTTCTAGTGACGAAACAAACGCTATGTAGGGTCACAGGACACTTATTACATCTTCTATTTGAGCTTCTGTATGTCGATAAAATTGGTTCTGAACTGGGTAAGCAACTCAGACCGCCCTTAACGCGGAATTTGATCCCTTCGTGACAATACAACTCGACTACAATTTGTTGTTTGTTCAAAACTGCAGATTCCTCAACATCTCCACTTCTTGCGCGTGAATGGGTTCGAATCCTGGCCCAGCACTAAAGTTTTCATTATGTATTATCAAGCTCTAGCATGAGAACACCTATCTGCTGGCGGATAATAATTTTGATTTTTAATATATTCATTCGTTCTCAACACTAACAACATCTGACGTTTTTGATTCCCAGTGAGACACGGAACTATTTGCGAGATCACTGTAAGTTCAAGGATGCTGGTGGAGAAAAATTTGGTAGCTGACGTCTCTTTGTGTGTAGTCAACAACGATATGTGTGGGGTTCGATTCCCAGTCAACACTGAACTCTTCGTCCTATCATTTCTAGTTAAAACATGCTCACATGTTGCTGTTGGTGTAACAAACCCATATTCAACGTTCGTTTTCTCTGGAATATAACAGCGATAGGTGTCGGGTTGGAGTCCTGGCAAGGAAAAAATTTATGTTTCGTCTTGTCATTTCAGTTAAAACATCTAGCTACTGCCGAGAAAATCCGATATGCACAGCTGATTGTGCTTCGAAACAATGTGATTAGGTTCTGGGGTCGAATCCCTGTCCAACACAAAGCTTTTCCTCACGCCATTTCAAGTAAGTTATCCGTGAACAATTAATATTTAACATCTCTCGTAGTTCGTCAACAGTGACAATACATGCTGGGTAGGAATTCCCGTCCGTTAAATATGTTTACATTATGTAATTTAAAGTTGATATTTGCCAACTGAAACTGCATACAGAGAGTGATATACCTCGATTTTAGACATAGTCAGGAATGACTTAGTTTCTGTCAGTCACGAAATCTTTGCTTAGTCTGCATGACCCGGGCTCGTCGTGTCATTTGAAGTTCTAACATATTCTGAGCTAACTTCTCATGAATAACTTAAATTTTTAATGTCATTTTGTGTTAAATAATAAGTACGGTATGTTACTTTGAAGAGGAAATCATGAATACGACGAACTTACTACGTGCATTACCTATCTGACGTAATAATGAGAGTGGTAACATTTCAGGTATGTCATTTGTTGTAATATATGTGAGCTTACAAGCCTTAAGGACAGTCTTATCTGTGATTAGGTTTTCCCTGATATTTGTAATGTCGTGGTATAACTTTACATCCTGTAGTTATTGCGATACATAGTAGTGTTTTCTAGTGGTGACTTGTTGGTACCATTTTCAATAGTCAAACGACCGTACCGAGGAGCGATTAGAGGACCTGCTAGACAGCTGCGTTATGTGGGTTGCATGCGAATCAGGCGAAATGCAATTCTGGTCGTTCGGATACTTTTGAGCATGACTGTACGTGGAATCAACGTTTTGTCTTCATTATCCTCGTCCTGCTTAGAACTACTAACAGAAGTTTCTGCTTGCTGGAGTCCATTTCACTAACTAATCAGCTGGCAATACCTTCGGTGCTGGACACCGGTGATCCAGGAGCGTTCACCACAATTACTGGTGTACGTAAGCGGTGACTGTTACCAGTGTCCCAGTGTTGAATGGGCCTAACTCTACTGCTTAGCTGTTATTTAGTACTGAGTACTGAAACTAAACAGTAGCATATTATTTATATTTTGTTGCACTTATTTGAAGCCATGTATGAACGGCCTTAAAACTATTTATTAACAACAGAAATAATTAAAATTTTGAAGAGGTGTCAACGTACTCCTATCATTTTCTCATATTTGAGCATGTAGCTTAATGCGTTTCTTCTAGTATCTGCCATTTTGTGTAGTATCACGCTGAAGTAGGGCCGGGTCTGCTGGGCTAGTTCCTGTGCCAGGATGTTCGGCAGTCGGGGTTCAAGACGAGGATGGTTACCAGTGGAGGCTTGGTGAAACAGTGGTAACAAGACAAATCCTTTATGATGGCTCACGTAGGTACGGATTGGCGCTACAGTGCAGCGGCCTCGCTCCCTTTCAGCACGTCATCCGTCACCGTGTGTGTTTACAGCAGCTGCCTGCCCTGCGTCCATGACATGCACCCAGATTTGTTGAGACCAATGCAAAACTTAGTAACATGCGACACAGTATGGCCGGAATGCTGTCAGGAAAAGCCAGTTTCTTGGTGACAAGTTCGCTCCGATAAACTGCAGCTCGTGAGATGTCGTGGCTGCTGCACCAGCGAAAACAGGAGGCAGTGGCATGGCCTTGGTGTCCACTCGCTGACCCCCTGGGCTCAAGCTGCCGTTGCTGCAGTGGCCCAAGCAGAGGCCAGCTCTGTGGTACACAACTAAGTCCCAGGAGAGGGATCAGTAGCAGGAGATGACCCAGCGATGGCGAAGTCCCGAACTGATTGTGTATGCTGGCTGGTCCGTTCCCCATCGTCACCCAGCGCGTCCTCTCGTTCCAGTAGTCACTGCTGGACTGGTCATATCTCAACTGGAATCGGCCAGTTTATACGTAAGTTACCATCTCAGTTGTTATGAAGTACCTCTATAGACCACGTACGCGCCAACAATTTCATGGGGTGAATGTGTAATAATTGCCCAGCTCGGCCTGTCGAGACAAAGCCTTTCTGATGGGTGGCCTGGAATGCATTGCCTAGTCTGGCCCATCGAGGAATGTGCAAACAGGCCTGTTGCTGCAAGCGGTATGCCAGCATACTGTACACGCTGTCTGCTTCTGACATCTGCAAAGCTTTACTACTATGTTTTACTCATTAGAAGCACCACCGTCGTCACGGTTCTAGGCACTAGATTCTGGAACCGCGCAACCGCTACGGTCGCAGGTTCGAATCCTGCCTCGGGCATGGATGTGTGTGATGTCCTTAGGTTGGTTAGGTTTAAGTAGTTCTAAGTTCTAGGGGACTGATGACCTCAGATGTTAAGTCCCATAGTGCTCAGAGCCATTTTGTAAGGACGAGGCCATATTTGCTAAATACATATCCCAATAAATTGACTTAGAGGGCGAAAAATGCTGTGCACTTCTCAGCGAATATCATTCTCCAGAATGTTGATAAACCGTCTGCAGGTTCCGTACATGCTTCTCTCGTGCAGAATTCATAACCCAATTGTCATCAATGTAGTTTACGCAACACAAATTTTCCTAAATTCACTGCTCCAAATACCGTTGAAAAATTTTCAACGCAGACGATATAGTGGAAATCAAGCGATTAAACTGGTACAGCACAAAAGGGGTACTGAGTACTAAGGAAGTCCGAGAAGCTGCGGCCAACAGCAGATGCCCGTGGGCCTCACGCAAGGCTATGCATGAAGCATATTTCATCAATTGCTCCCTTGTGTGCGAATAGGATACGAATCTACGACACATTTAGCATTGATCGTCTGTTCAAAGTCGCCTCATAGGAACAGGCCGCTTTTGTGCTTCTGATTTACCACCAAAGGGATGGCCCCAAAGAAAATGTTCAAATGAGTGTGAAATCTTATGGGACTTAACCGCTAAGGTCATCAGTCCCTAAGCTTACACACTACTTGTGGTGTGCGTACTGTAAGACCCTTGGTACACGCACCATCAGATTATTTGACTTGTCACTGTAACAAAGTAGGCGAGAGTCAGCAATATGTCTCGTGGTCTTATCGTGGCGTGTTTATCTTCTGCCGTTAGGTCAGACGATGGAAATGCACGCTTAAAGTAGCAGATTGAAGGTGACCAACTTTAAACAGAACTTGATTTAATTTACACACACATTTATTAAAATAGTAAAAAGCATAGACATTACGTAACTTGATTCTGGATGCTGTTTACAATTGACAATCTGAAGTTCCTTTGGTCTTGGTACGTTAATCTTATCCTCACATATCTCTGATACTTGACAAAGTGTCTATTCATTTATCTTCGTGGCTATGTACAGGAATATGGTAATCTTGTTAGGCGCAGACTGAAACTTGACTATAGACTGGTACAGACTAATGCAGACTGGTACAGACTGGAGCAGACTAGTACAGACAAATGCAGACTGGCTAATCGGAGATCTGTACACTCGTTATAATACCTCGTGCGTTCATGTATCACTGCACGAGTGTCATCCGCGAGGAGAAAAGGTCATACATTAGCAGCACTCTCATTGGCTGCGTTACATATTAATACATGGATCGGCGGAAGCAGAATTTGGTCCGTCTCTAAGGCAGCGCCATTTCGTAGTGCGGAGACGGACGATCCCTGCGCCTGCGCTGTTGTGCTTAGCGGGGCGCGCTCTAGTGGGAAAGTTGTGTATGCGCCGACTACATGGAACTATGCACGCAACACTACTTAACCTAAACTATCGTAAGGACAAACAGACACACACACACACACACACACACACACCCATGTCCGAGGGAGGACTCGAACCTCCGCCGGGACCAGCTGCACAGTCCATGACTGCAGCGCGTCCGAGACCGCTCGGCTAACCCCGCGTGGCGAAGGCCCCCTGACGTGGCATAATAGAAGAAACGACGCGTTGATTCTGCTAACGCTGCAGCTCGGCGTTTACCTTTTCATGCTTTAAGAGCGAAATGGGGCGACGGCTACAAAGTTTAGGTACTGCCAATGGCTTAAATTAACTGTGTCCCACGAGATTTTCTTCCCAGCCCAAGGTATTTTCTAACAGCTGCTGTACGACTGCAATTAGGAATCCAAAGCTTGAAAAGGGACCGATTAAGATTGGTTCAAATGGCTCTGAGCACTATGGGACTTAACAGCTGTGGTCATCAGTCCCCTAGAACTTAGAACTACTTAAACCTAACTAACCTAAGGACATCCCACACATCCATGCCCGAGGCAGGATTCGAACCTGCGACCATAGCAGTCGCACGGTTCTGGACCGATTAAGACGCTAAATGCATTTCTTCAACTATCTGTCGAAAACAGAAAAAGTATCTAATTTGTACCAGTTGTGAAATGACTACTAAAATGCCGTTCCACAGTCTTATAACGTGTGGAGTCGGAAAATTGTCACCTCAACGGAATAAGGTAAAGGCGGGACAGCCGCCGCATATTTTTTCAAATTAATTTTTATCAATGTATAAACACATAAATCGCAATAAAATTCGGCAAAATGACTTGAACATTGTATTTTATTATAGATACCATCGAATTACAAAAACCTTAAAAGAAAGGAACATTCTCATTATTTACAAAGGCTTGTAAATTTCAGTTAATTAGTAAGTGGCGGGCTAGATGCCACAGAAGGGAGGGACACTTGGCCCATAGCAAAATATTCTTTATTTTGTAAAATTCCAATAATATAGTGTGTCAAATTATGAAACGAGAGTGCCATGAAAGTATTCAACAATTTTACTCGGCAACCAAAGATAAGTCTTCAGTGATATCGGTAGCTAAATACATCTTTGACAGTTAGGTCTTCAATAACGTTGTTGGTACAAGGATATGCTTGCTTGAGCTTTACTAATGACCACCAAATTACGAGCAGGGAATAGGATGATTATCCTTTTTTAAATTGTGGCAGTGACATGTTAATTCGTAGGTCATTTGCTGATCAAAGAGTATCCTAATTAAAGAAGGTTCACGCAAGCAAAAGGGCTGTCTATAAATAGAAACAATGGCTAATATCCAAAATTGAAGACCTTGAACTGAGACAAAGATTCTGGAAAGGCACGTGGTGATGTGAAACTTGAGTAATAAGAAAGATAGAAAGGTAAGGCCTCACAGTAGTTGCCCGAGTAAAGTATTACTAACCAAGTACTACACTCTTTCCGTAATTAGTAGTTATGGAAGACGGTCAGGTAGAAAAGGTTTTCGGAGTGTGGTTCAGTGAAAAATAAAAACATAGTGCCCAGTAAGGTCTCCATCCTTGTAGAAATTCAACAGTACGCTTGTTGGATAGCATGAAAGGAATGTCAGAATGCTAAAGTCACTGTAATGGATTTTCGATGACGCTTCTGCAGGCGGCAGAGATTTTGGAAAAGTTATTTTCATTTAAAAATTTCTTTTTGTCCTGATTCAGACGCAGTCTCAATTTAGTGGGACATGTGACGCACTGACCACAAGCCTTTCCAGTCGAATCCTTTCTGGGATGTTGTGTGCATAGGTGTAAATCCACATTCGACGGATTCACTGTATTTCTAACTCGCGAACCTGCATGCCACAAATAATCTTTTCCAGCAAAATTTCTGCGATAGCATTCCAATTACCTCCTTCATGTCACATCCCCCCCCTCCCCACGCCCCTTTCCCTTCTGAACGGAATTTATATACCCAATCTGTGTCTAGCATGTTCTTAAGTGCAAATGCAAGAACGTTTTAGAAATGTTTGCAAATCGTGTAACTCAGAAGGAAAAGAGGTACTAGCACGGCATTTATGTAGTCGTATATGGGAAACTGCCTAAAAGTCTCATTCAGCGTGGCCAGCACACTGGTCCTCATAATTAATTCGGAGCCGGCACACCATCCAAAATCCCGGTATCAGTGTGCCTACACGTGCGGCTATGTGAGCGGTTCAATGTTACAGACATGCTGCTTTCCACATTTCTATACGAATAGTCAGTGTTTCAATATTTGTTCATTCTTCCTTGCTGATTTGATAAGGTGCTGAAGATTATTATATACGGTAGGGGCTCAGCATTTCGAATCATTTTGACACATGGAACATGCTGTTGTATCTAACAGCAAACCTAAAAGCGCCCTCCGCTTCTGGTAGTAAATAAGGCATTTATGAGAAAGGAATATTAGGTTCTAACGTCCAGTCGACGACGAAGTGATTAAAAACATAGCAACAGCTCATTATTGGGAATGGTATGGATGGAAATCGACAGTGTTCTTTCAGACCGATTCATCCCGGCATTTATTTTAAGCGGTTAACGGAAACCACGGATAAAACTATATTTGGACGGCCGTACAGGTATCTGAACCACTTGCTCTCGGATACGGATCCAGTGGGTCACCTCACTCGGTTATCACAACTTTGAGGCGCCGACCCTTCAATTAGGACTGAATATCGGTGACAACGTCAATCAGAAATGCATACCAATAACCGTCAGATGTTAACTGCCCGTTTCTGTTTATCTAACTTCTGGTAAAGTTGGTGCCAGCACTGATCTCGCACTGGACGCAGAATAGCGTAAGCCTACTTTGGGGAATAAAACCAGCTGCCAATTTAGACATCGGAAGTGGAGTACTTTTTTGAAGACCGGGCGGAACTTTCCTGTCGGCTGTCCAGCGAAATTCCGTTGCGAAGTGTGAAGTTCCTTTCGCGGCCACGTCCACAACCCACACACCCACAGCACTTTATGTCACGTGAGACAAATTAAGCGATGTATTGTTCTGCAAAATTGTTTTGATGATCACTGATTAGTCATCAGCACTGCTGCTCTATTAATAAATAAATATCATCAGCCTCTCACCTGTCAATACTTAAAGCAATGTAATTATCCAGCTAGTTTCAGGAAGACACCGAGATCTGTGCAATGCACAAAAAAATGACAACACAGAGTTCATACATAACATAAGGCTGCGTCCAAGCAACAACAACAAAATTGGACAATAGAGCAAAATCAAAAGGAAAAAGTAACTCAAGAACACCACACATAATGATAACGGCCGTGTCACGGTGGGTTCATCAGTTCTATCAGATCCCCAAAGTTAATCGCCGTCTGGCGAGGTCAATAACTGGACGGGTTACTGTCGGGTATTCCGCGCACTGCCCGATAGAACTTGCACCACTCGCGATGAAGCAGCTGCGACATATACATGACTAACCGGGATGAAAAAAATGGAAAGGGCGAGACAGGAGGGATGTAGAAAGGTAACAATGACTTCCAGGTACACAGGGCGCTGCGCAAATACAACGGCGAGATCTGAAAATTTGTGCCGTACGGGGACTCGAACCCGGATGCTCAGATTCTCTGTAACAGTTACCTTTTTATTTTACTTCTTTTTATTACAGAGGGCAACTAACCCTCTGACCGAACATGCTGAGCTACCACTCTTTCTTTCAGGTCCATATTCGTAACTTCCCGCGTGCCGCACCGCAGCGACCCCAGCCCATTAACCTCATAGACGCCGGCTCATGATTCTCGTAGGAATTCGGCCATCGATTGTGCATCCGCACTTAAACTTCATCAGACAACCATCGCGCCCATATAATTGTAGGAATGAGTGGCTATGTCCGATAGAACAGAAACCCCTCGCGACTAAGTAGCTGGGACATATACATGAATAATCAGTCATTACTTCCTTCCTATTTCTTTCCCATCCCTTTTACTGATCTCAGCAGTTTGGTTCTATAAGACCTTACCACAAATTTTACGTACAGCACAAAAGGGTACAGACCGACCTCGTCTGTTGACTGACAGAGACCGCCGACAGTTCAATAGGGTCGTAATGTGAAACAGGCAGACATCTATCCAGACCATCACACAGGAATTCCAAACTGCCTCAGGATCCACTGTAAGTACCATGACAGTTAGGCGGGAGGTGAGAAAATTTGGATTTTATGGTCGAGCGGCTGCTCATAAGCCACACATCACGCCAATAAATACCAAACGACCCCTCGTTTGGCGTAAGGAGCGTAAGCATTGGACGACTGAACAATGAAAAAACGTTCTGTGGAGTGACGAAGCACAGTACACAATGTGGCGATCCGATGGCAGGGTATGGGTATGGCGAACCCCCAGTGAACGTCATCTGCCGGCGTGTGTAGTGCCAACAGGAAAATTCGGAGGCGGTGATTTTATGGAGGGGGCTTGCATCCCTTATTGTTTTTCGTGGCATTATCAAAGCACAGGGCTACATAGATATTTTAAGCACCTTCTTGCTTCCCACTGTTGAAGGTCAATTCGGGGATGTCGATTGCACGTTTCAACACGATCAAGCACCTGTTCATAACGCACAGCCTGTGGTGGAGTGGTTACACGACAGTAACATCCTTGCAATGGACTGGCCTGCACAGAGTCCTGACCTAAATCCTATAGTACAACTTTAGGATGTTTTGGAACGCCGACTTCGTGCCATGCCTTACCGACTGACATCGATACCTCTCCTCAGTGCAGCACTCCGTGAAGAAGGGCTGCCATTCCCCAAGAAACCTTCCAGCAGCTGACTGAACATATGCCGGAGAGAGTGCTAGCTGTCATCAAAGTTAAGTGTGGGCCAACATCATATTGAATCCCAGAAATACCGATGGAGGGTGCCTCGAACTTGTAGGTCATTTTCAGCCAGGTGTCCGGATACTTTTGATCACACAGTGTACATTTTTCGTGATTCCCCTGAACCGCTCCAGTAAAATGCCCGGATGCTTCCTTTCAGATGGCCCTGCCGATTTCCTTCTCCATCCCTGCAATATCCCGAGGTGGTACTTCGTCTCCAATTGCTTTGAAGTCGATGGGACACTAGACCCTAATGTTCCTTCCTACCTTCTAGCGTCCACAAAAGCAGACAAAAGGAGTACAATGGCCAGGAAATGTCTTCTTACATGTTTTACATAAGGTAGAAAATGAAATAACTGCTATTTTTATTCCAGTTTTCGCAGTGCCGCAATGTGCCTCATTCCTTCCGACATTTAAATGGGAGGAATTTATAGTAATAACGTAGTCGAACACAGCACAGTAAATGCTAAGAGTTGGAGGTATTAAATGGCCTAAATGTTCGTGTGTCTGTATAACGTATTTGTGGGAATATGGGAACTTTTTTAGAACCCCTTCGGCTAAGAGTACTTTAGGCCCATTCATTTTTGCAGGAGAGGTCTTAAGAGAGCAAGTTGTAATGGATACCGCCGCCGAGTGGCGCTTCGGAGGGCATGCGCGTCTGCGAGAATAACGAGCGAAGTTAAAAATCGCGGCGGCGCTGGCGTGGTGGGGCGGCAGCAGCCAATAAAAGCACCCTTCCCCCCACCCCTCCCATTCCGTCCCTCCCTCGCCCCTTACTCCCACCTCCTCGTCGCCTGGCGCCTGGGCCGCTGCCTCCGATATTGAAACAGCGACGCGCATATCAAGCGGAGCAACAGCGCACGCCGCCACTTTGCGCTCATATCGCCGCCCACCCGCTGGCAGCTGCCGGATCGACGGGGACTCGCAAAGCGGCGCGTCGACGCCCACTGTACTCTCCTCCGCATATTGCTGTGTCCGGGTTACTGCAACGAACGCTTTGAGCGCGACGTCAAATGCAGGTACGGTGAAATGAGAGCGGGTAAACTGAAATCACATAAAGCATAGACTTTTAAAGCGGAGCTAACTGCTTAGGGGCGTTATGTCCCGTGACCGATGATAATAGGGAGATGAAGGACCATATTGCAGCTATATTCAGAGTCTTGTTCTGCCCCTCCACTGAAGTAATGACTGCTGTTTTACCTCACCACATGGCCGAGGAACCAGCTTACTAGATGGTTATACTTACAGTGCAGCTACTCACGGAGGTCCAGCGTGAGCTGTAGTTATTGTATGGCAGCGAAAGTTGGTAAATACACTATCGGACATTAAAATTGCTACACCACGTAGATGACGTGCTACAGACGCGAAATTTAACCGACAGGAATAAGAAGCTGTGGTATGCAAATGATTAGCTTTTCAGAGCATTCACACAAGGTTGGCGCCGGTGGCGACACCTACAACGTACTGACATGAGGAACGTTTACAACCTATTTCTCATACACAAACAGCGGTTGACCGGCGTTGCCTGGGGAAACGTTATTGTGATGCCTCATGTGAGGAGGAAAAATGCGTAACATCACGTTTCCGACTTTGATAAAGGTCGGGTTGTAGCCTATCGCGATTGCTGTTTATCGTATCGCAACATTGCTGCTCGCGTTGGTCGAGATCCAATGATTGTTAGCAGAATATGGAATCGGTGGGTTCAGGAGGGTAATACGGAATGCCGTGCTGGATCCCAACGGCCTCGTATCACTAGCAGTCGAGATGACCGGCATCTTATCCGCATGGCTGTAACGGATCGTGCAGCCACGTCTTGATCCCTAAGTCAACAGATGGAGACGTTTGCCAGACAACAACCACCAGCACGAACAGTTCGACGACGTTTGCAGCAGCATGAAATATCAGATCGGAGACCGTGGCTGCGGTTACCCTTGACGCTGCATCACAGATAGGAGCCTCTGTGATGATGTACTCAACGACGAACCTGGGTGCAAGAATGGCAGAACGTCATTTTTTCAGATGAATCCAGGTTCTGTTTACAGCATCATGATGGTAGCATCCGTGTTTGGCGACTCGGTGAACGCACATTGGAAGCGTGTATTCGTCATCGCCATACTGGCGTATCACCCGGCGTGATGGTATGGGGTGCCATTGGTTACACGTCTCGGTCAGCTCTTCTTCGCATTGACGGCACTTTGAACAGTGAACGTTACATTTCAGATGTGTTACGACCCGTGGCTCTACCCTCCATTCGATCGCTGCGAAACCCTACGTTTCAGCAGGTAACGTATGACCGCATGTTGCAGGTCCTGTACGTGCCTTTCTGGATACAGAAAATGGTCGACTGCTGCCCTGGCCAGCACATTCTCCAGATCTCTCACCAATTGAAGACGTCTGGTCAATGGTGGCCGAGCAACTGGCTCGTCACAATACGCCAGTCACTGCTCTTGATGAACTGTGGTATCGTGTTGAAGCTGCATGGGCAGCTGTACCTGTACACGACATCCTAGATCTTTTTGACTTAATGCCCAGGCGTATCAAGGCCGTTATTACGGCCAGAGGTGGTTGTTCTGGGTACTGATTTCTCAGGATCTATGCACACAAATTGCGTGAAAATGTAATCAAATGGTTCAAATGGCTCTGAGCACTATGGAACTTAACATCTGTGGTCATCAGTCACCTAGAACTTAGAACTACTTAAACCTAACTAACCTAAGGACATCACACTCATCCATGCCCGAGGCAGGATTCGAACCTGCGACCGTAGCAGTCGCGCGGTTCCGGACTGAGCGCCTTAACCGCTAGACCACCGCGGCCGGTGAAAATGTAATCACATGTCAGTTCTTGTATAATATATTTGTCCAATGAACACCCGTTGAACATCTGCATTTCTTCTTGGTGTAGCAATTTTAATGGCCAGTAGTGTATGATGGTACGTTAGCGTGGAACCGGTTTACGCTGGAAAACAAAGGCGTTTCAAGTCTGAGCACTAGGTGCAAACATGGCGTGGTACACCGTTTATATGAGTTTGACATCCACTCCGCAATTTGACATGCCATCACGAGAGTGAACAGTACGACTATCAAGAAGAGAGACCGTGCCCTGTTAGTGAAATTGTGTTACGTGCACGGGAGCAATTACAGTGCTGCATTGAAATAGTATCGCCGACTAAAAGCCCTGAGGAGATGCTAGACGTTATTAAATATTTTAAAGTATATGTAAATGAAATTCGGAGGCACGAGTGAGCTAGGTGCTAGAGGAGGGCGCCCTATCCCATGGAAGTTACTGGCGAGGTTGCTGCTGCTGCAACAGACCATGCGGCACATGCACCGGCAGTGTTGTAACTGCACGGCCAACAGCAAGCAGAATTTTGAGGCCATTTTTACAATGGTACCCGTACGAGAACCAGAAGGGGCAGCAAGTGAAACCTCATGATCCACAGCAGCGTTAAAAAAAGTTGATGACACGTGGTCAACCAATAATTTGTGGAATGATCAGGACATTTTACACTATAGGGTTCAGTGAATGCAAAGACCTGGCGAATTTTGGGTACTGTTAAACAACGCCTTGAGCACGAGGATACACTGCACACCCCGTAAGTGAATGTGTGGCGTTGATTTCCAAGCACCCTCATTCTCTGTCTTTCTTCTTTCAAATAAACGTATCCAGTCAGGTGTGCCTTGACGTCTGCACGTTATCGAGACCTCCTCGTACAACATGCAATTCCTGTTTCGGAAGAGCGTGGTTGTGTGGAAAACACTGTTTTCATGCAAGATGGGACAACACCTCATTTCGCTCAAAAAGTAAAACACCTGCTTAATGCAACCTTGCACTAACTTAAGTCCAGAGGATTTTCGAGATGACATCTGGCTCTACTTGATTTGAAAGCCAGAATGCATAAACACGTTGCTCAGATTCCACCGGAACTACTGCGAGCAACTGTTGATCACGACGTTTCAGAGACGTCAACGTCTGTGGTGGTCATACTGAAGAAATAGTGCATGTGACGGTTAATAATAAAATCAAGATTTATGTCTTTCTCACTCGTTTGAACTTTTCTGCCCACGTACTGTTCCAAATTAATTACCCGTGGAACCATTCCTACGCGGCTTTCTCGTATTCACAACGCCAAATCTGCAACTGGTGGCCAATACTGGAACTAATTTTCTTCAGCGTTGATCTCTTTCACATTAACACACCAGTGTACCTACAAAGTTTCGCTGTCATACGATAATTACAGCCCACAATGGACGTCTGTGTGTAGCTCACTTTCATTATAACCACACGGTACATAGCCAAAATATTGTGGAGAGGCTCGACGCAGACGTAGCTCGCAAGTTGACGCTGGAGAACATTTTTGCCATATCTGCTTGGTTAGCTGAGAGCTTAGCATGGCAGACTGCTAGCTGAAGAAAAACGTAGGACTCATATTTGATATTGGAAATAATTTTCCTTACATGGAAAGACTTGAACAGAGCGCTCTTATATTCTTGAGGCTATCGAAAAGTAATGGTCCGGTTTCGACAACCAGTATTCGCTGCAGAGAGACCATTATGCAAACCAAACTTCCCTGCATCCTCAACACAAAGCTACCATTCAAAACTGAAACATTAAGGATACTAGGATATGTAAGTTCATTTATTGATTTCGTAGTATACGAGTCACCGAAAGCGCATCTTTTAAGCTAGACAATTGATACTATGTACCAACAATTTCATTTCATTTTTGAGTGTGTCACCTCATCGTCGTTACTACTACATAACAGAATGCTCGCTTGCCTGTTCGTTTTATTGTTCACATGAGTTGAAAGATGTACTTCATTTTCGATAGTGCACAGTTATATATTTATTTATTTATTCGTGTCAAATGCGCTGCATAAAAATAGACAAAACGAGAGAATCAGACTAACTATATAAAATAAATATGGACAAGGGAAATATACATGCATAGTGAGGCGAAGAGAGCCGTATAATAGTAGTTATACGTAAAGAGATTACCAACACTAAATATAATCAGACCAAAAATTAGCGATCTCTATGACATCACCCTGGACCACAGCAGGTCCTCCAGCATGCAAGAAACTGGGCAATGAGGACAGCTGTACAGGTGCTTGGTGGTTTGTTCGGCTCCACATTCACATAAAGTTGATAGGCCATCAAGATAGTTCCATCTGGCAATAATATTCTACTCGCCCCACTTCTTAGTCTGTCGAGGGACGTCCACTTTTACCATCGCAAGTTTCCGGCGTGGGGGTGGGGGTCTCCGAAGGCGCGAACCATGATGCGACATCTGCATTTCTGATAGTCCACTGGTTTCGTCGTGCCCTTGACGATGATGTACTGTCTTTGACGGAAATTTTTAGAAATCACTTCCTAGATTTAAATTATACAAAATAACTGTCGCAATCGCATTATCAATTTGCCGCCAACCGGTTTCAACCCGCGATGGGGTCATCTTCAGGGCAATTTAACCCATTTGGTCGCTCGCTGGAGTCGTCACCCTGCCTGCGCACGGTTACCAACCGTGCACAGGCAGGGTGACGGTTGGTAACCGTGAACAGGAAGGGCGACGACTCCAGCGAGCGACAAAATGGTGTAAATTGCCCTGAAGATGACCCCATCACGGGTTGAAACCAGTTGGCGGCAAAATAAACAATGCGATTGTGACTGTCATTTTGAATAATTGATTATAAATAAATTAATCGCTGTTATCTCCACACGTCTGTGGTGTCTAAAAATCCTAGATTTCAGTTTGCTTGGTGGATGTTTGTGTCCATGGATCGGGTGAACAGCGTTGAATTCCACTTCGTTTCTCTTTGTGTTCGCGGCCACTTCCTGTCTTATATCTGGTGGGGCTATCGCCTCCAGGCTGTGGTGTTCTTAGGTGGGCGTTGGCCTCAGGCATCTTGATGTTGTTCTACGTATCTCGTTGAGGGAAACATCCACGTGCCTGGCACCAACAGGACTTTACCGAACATGGCAGGCGTATCCTGCGACAGATTAACACAATGCTAGTGTCGATGTTCTGAGTACTGTCGGTCAGGCGCGGAAAACTATTTACCGTGTAGGTACCAGAGCTTATAGCAATGACATTGAAACTGTGCGCTGCAGGATTTGTGCTGTTAGCAGCGTCTGTGTCATGACCTGCCGTTAGATGCTGGTGTTACTACGGTGACGTAGGCTGAAACACAAGCATCAGTGTGCATTACAGCTGCAGACAGTGTCATGGGCCTTACTCGTAAAGCTGTTTCATCAAAACAATATCAGTGGTGATGCTGGTCTTCGTGGCTATCGGCACATTGACCAAGAGGTCCTCTTTCCGCACCGGGATTGAAGGAGATGAGTCGGACATTCAGATTAATTGGCAATTGGGGAGTTGCTCCTGGGAGAGTCCGACGGTCTATTGTTCGACAAATTGTACAACAAGTTACTGTTGCCATGACTCAGAATGCTGCATGCAGTGTGAGATCTTCAAGCAACGCACGATCTGTGTCACGACAGCTGAGCATTCCATGACCCACCATTGCTTTAGTGGGGAGGCGTGCAAGGGTGTGCGCGGGGGGGAGGGGGGGGGGGCGGAGGCAGCAGAACAATCCTAAAAGTGAGCAACGTTTGTTACCTGCCAGGACCGTAACCACGGTATACAACTAACCAACTTTACCCTCTCATGTGGAAATTAAAATGTGTTCTTTTCGATGGTTTTTCCTTTTTTTTTCTCTTTCGTATGTGGTTATAAGGGTTTTCACGAAGTTTCATTATCCTATGATCACTCGTATGCTATGGGGAACCTCTCAAGTAGTGGAAGTTTAATAATACCAACCCTTTATTTGCTCCAAAGTGTAGCTTGACGAGCCATGTAGACGTAGGATGTTTACGTTTGCACTAAACGAATGTGAGCAGCGTAGGACACAGTTTCAGTTAGTGTGTATCAGAAACCCTCTATCCATAGCTTGCAATTTAGTCATAACCAAATATCAATACCCACTCATCATTCATCAAACGATTAGTTGCATTTTTTGTGGGTTACTTGAACTTCTTGTGAACGAAGCTTTTTTCTTGCCGTCGTACAGCCACCACGTGGTTCTTGTAACATTGATTCCCTGCATTCATGTAAAACTATTGTGCTTTTGGTTTATAATAATAATAATAATAATCTAGTGATATTAGAACGTTCCATATTTGTTCACGCAACTTCCCATCATTAAACTGATAATATGTGCTTGCAAAACTTCGCTACAAGGAACCAAGGTCTTATATATTCAGGAGTAGGGGATAGGGATCTAGCTGAGATCATATGCCTTCAGCTTGGTTATTTTCTCGATAATAATTATTTTTCATGTTGAGCATGCTGTCAGAGCGAGATCACCTGCAGTATTTTATAACATTATTGTAGGCTCCAGAAAGTGAGCGACCATCGATATCTTTGAAGTAATACCCGGTGTATTACGTTCCAGCTAATATTCTTCGAATATTTAATTTTTTCTGGTACTTGTAGAAATATGCTTAGAATTAAATACATGAGGCACACATGCTCAGTAGGGTGGTCATATTGTACTTTTTCAAGGTGGAAAGGTAATTCCTTTGATCAGAAACTCTATGCCCAATTGAACCTTTGAGTGAAGTAGGGGCTGCCCATAGTATGTTAATCTTGAAGTTAGGTCAAATTGCGTCATAATAGTACTGGTATGGGTCAACATTCATAGAAATAAAAAGCACATTTTAATATGAGAAAATTTCAATAAGTTTCTGATTAATTACTAAAAATGTTCAAATGTGCGTGGAATTCCGATGGGACCAAACTGCTGAGGTCTTCGGTCCCTAGACTTACACACTAATTAAACTAACTTATGCTAGGAGCAACACAGACACCTATACCCGAGGGTGAACTCGAACCTCCGTCGGGAGGGGTCGCACAGTCCGTGACATGTTGCCTCAAATCGTGCGGCGACTCCGCGTGGCCGAATAATTACTAGTACAGGCACTTTACGACGTATACGACGGAAGCACAGAATTCTTGAACAATGTTCCTCGTATATTAACGTTCTGAATTTTCCGAACCGGTTTTCATGGCAACTAAGTCGCTTTTATTCCGTAGATTCCCATGGCATTATACTACGGATAGTACGTGTTCCTATTACGATAGCACTGCGTCTCAAAAATCCTCCGATGTCTGCTGTCACATATATTTGATAAAGGTTCAGAACTTAGGCACAATATTTCAGGTCGAACTAGCATCACGTATGTGATATCCTTTAGAGACGCATTGTAAGTGTGTGGAAGCCTATGAATACTACATTGGGGGATGTGACGATCAAGGCACTGGTACATCCCAACGTCATCTACGACTATAAAAATATGTAGCAGAGTTCATTTCCTACACGAATGTCAGACTGTAGCTGTTCCTCAATTTTATCCTGAATGTCTTCTCTCAGGACATTTACCCAGCACGTCTGGTATAGCTTCGTGTAGAAGAACAAGATAATCTTCGCTATGGTTCATACTGTCCAAAAGATACAGCCCAACGAATTCCTCTTTTATTTATGTCTTTTGGAATAATAGTGCATTCGACCTACATTCTTCTTGTCTTGTGACAGCCAGAGCGAGAGCACCAGCAGCAGCGAGTACTGTTTGTATAAAGCGTTTATTTTGCATTTTGTTTACGACCTTCCACTAAGGAAGGGATTCTATTTGAGTTTATCTGCTCTGCATAGTAACTAACAGTTCTTGATAAAACTTTACGTAGTTTTCGTGTTAGATTTCTTAGTGTTTTCTTGATCGTTTAGAACAGAAAGCGCCCTAAAACCGTCTTTTGTTTGTTTCGCGGCCGTTAGCCACTAGTCACTTGAATCAGCAGTTGTCTTGTGACAGCCAGAGCGAGAGCACCAGCAGCAGCGAGTACTGTTTGTATAAAGCGTTTTTGTACTTATTTGCTGCGCTTAGCTTTTAAATAGTTTTTCTGGGAAAACCTAGCGTAGTTTTCGCGTCTCGTATTTCAGTGAGTGTTTCTTGATTATCAGAGTAGCTCATCAGAAGATTATCTTGGGAATTTGTCACCGTATAGAGTAGGGTAAACATAGTCATGTGTAGGGACTGTGGTTGTTGTGAGCGGACGCAAGGAGAATTGGCCACTCTTCGGGGGCAGGTGGAGGCTTTGTCTGTTAGGCTCATCGAGCTCGAGGCGCAGGCGTCGGCTCGTAGTGGCGTTGGGGCAACTGTGGTGAGACCTATGCCTACTTCGGTGGCCTTAGAATCACATGGAACCCCTGATGTCGCTGCGTCTTCCGGCAGTGAGCATCTTACCGGTCAGCCATCACTCCAGGGTGAATGGCGGACAGTGGTGGGCTCGCGCGTGCCTGGCCGAAAGGCGAAGGTGGGATCTGGCCGCGTGGCAGCTGCCTTACCCCTTTCCAACAGGTACGGGGTGCTTCCTAGTGGTGATGACATCGTTTCCGAGCCACCACAGGATGCCTCGCCTGTTGGGCCAGTGGCCGATTCTCCGGCAAGGTCCCGACAGCCACAGAGGGCGGGCCTATTAGTTATAGGGAGCTCCAGCGTTAGGCGGGTTATGGAGCCCCTTAGGAAAATAGCGGGTAGGTCGGGGAAGAATGCCAGTGTGCACTCGGTGTGCTTGCCGGGGGGTCTCGTCCGTAATGTGGAGGAGGCCCTTCCGGCAGCTATTGAACGCACTGGGTGTGACCGGCTGCAGATAGTAGCACATGTCGGAACGAATGACGCCTGCCGCTTGGGTTCTGAGGCCATCCTTGGTTCCTTCCGGCGGCTGGCTGATTTGGTGAAGACAACCAGCATCGCACGCGGAGTGCAAGCTGAGCTTAATATCTGCAGCATAGTGCCCAGAGTCGATCGCGGTCCTCTGGTTTGGAGCCGTGTGGAGGGTCTAAACCAGAGGCTCAGACGACTCTGCGATTATAATGGTTGCAAATTCATCGACCTCCGTTATTGGGTGGAGAACTGTAGGGCCCCCCTAGACAGGTCAGGCGTGCACTACACACCGGAAGCAGCTACTAGGGTAGCAGAGTACGTGTGGCGTGCACACGGGGGTTTTTTAGGTTAGAGGGACCCCCCCCCCCCCCCCTTGGGCGAAACGATAAAATACCTGACGGCTTACCAGAGAGGACATTATCATCGTTGATAAAGAACGTCCGTCCTCAGAGACCAAAAACAGGAAAAGTTAACGTAATATTGGTAAACTGCAGGAGTATCCAGGGCAAGGTTCCTGAATTAGTATCTCTTATTGAAGGAAATAGTGCGCATATAGTATTAGGAACGGAAAGTTGGTTAAAACCGGAAGTGAACAGTAACGAAATCCTAGACACAGAATGGAATATATACCGCAAGGATAGGATAAACGCCAATGGTGGAGGAGTATTTATAGCAGTAAAGAATTCAATAATATCCAGTGAAGTTATTAGCGAATGCGAATGTGAAATAATCTGGGTTAAGTTAAGTATCAAAGGTGGGTCAGATATGATAGTCGGATGCTTCTATAGACCACCTGCATCAGCAACCGTAGTAGTTGAGCGCCTCAGAGAGAACCTGCAGAACGTCGTGAAGAAGTTTCGTGATCATACTATTGTAATAGGGGGAGACTTCAATCTACCAGGTATAGAATGGGATAGTCACACAATCAGAACTGGAGCCAGGGGCACAGACTCTTGTGACATTATCCTGACTGCCTTGTCCGAGAATTACTTCGAGCAGATAGTTAGAGAACCAACTCGTGAAGCTAACGTTTTAGACCTCATAGCAACAAATAGACCGGAACTTTTCGACTCCGTGAATGTAGAAGAGGGTATCAGTGATCATAAGTCAGTGGTTGCATCAATGACTACAAGTGTAATAAGAAATGCCAAGAAAGGAAGGAAAATATATTTGCTTAACAAGAGTGATAGGGCACAAATCGCAGAATATCTGAGTGACCACCATCAAACGTTCATTTCTGAGGAAGAGGATGTGGAACAAAAATGGAAAAAATTCAGAAACATCGTCCAGTACGCCTTAGATAAGTCCGTACCGACTAAGGTCCAAAGCGAGGGGAAAGATCCACCGTGGTATAACAATCATGTACGAAAGGTACTACGGAAACAAAGAAAGCTTCAAAAATGGGTCAAATGGCTCTGAGCACTATGGGACTCAACTGCTGTGGTCATAAGTCCCCTAGAACTTAGAACTACTTAAACCTAACTAACCTAAGGACAACACACAACACCCAGCCATCACGAAGAAAGCTTCATCATAGGTTTAAGAGTAGTCGAATCATAGCTGATAAGGAAAAGCTGAACGAAGCGAAAAAGAGCGTAAAGAGAGCAATGAGAGAAGCATTCAACGAATTCGAACATAAAACATTGGCAAACAATCTAAACAAGAACCCTAAAAAGTTTTGGTCATATGTAAAATCGGTAAGCGGATCTAAATCCCCTATTCAGTCACTCGTTGACCACGATGGCACCGAAACAGAGGACGACCGAAGAAAGGCAGAAATACTGAATTCAGTGTTCCGAAACTGTTTCACTGCGGAAAATCGTAACACGGTCCCTGACTTCAGCCGTCGCACGGACGCCAAAATGGAAAATATTGAAATAAACGATATCGGAATTGAAAAACAACTGCTATCACTTAGTAGCGGAAAAGCATCCGGACCAGACGAGATACCCTTAAGATTCTACAGTGATTATGCTAAAGAACTTGCCCCCTTTCTATCAGCAATTTATCGTAGATCGCTGGAAGAACGTAAAGTACCTAGCGACTGGAAGAAAGCGCAGGTCGTTCCAATTTTCAAGAAGGGTCATAAATCAGATGCGAATAATTATAGACCTATTTCGCTTACGTCAATCTGTTGTAGAATAATGGAACATGTTTTGTGTTCTCGTATTATGACGTTCTTAGATAATACACTCCTGGAAATTGAAATAAGAACACCGTAAATTCATTGTCCCAGGAAGGGGAAACTTTATTGACACATTCCTGGGGTCAGATACATCACATGATCACACTGACAGAACCACAGGCACATAGACACAGGCAACAGAGCATGCACAATGTCGGCACTAGTACAGTGTATATCCACCTTTCGCAGCAATGCAGGCTGCTATTCTCCCATGGAGACGATCGTAGAGATGCTGGATGTAGTCCTGTGGAACGGCTTGCCATGCCATTTCCACCTGGCGCCTCAGTTGGACCAGCGTTCGTGCTGGACGTGCAGACCGCGTGAGACGACGCTTCATCCAGTCCCAAACACGCTCAATGGGGGACAGATCCGGAGATCTTGCTGGCCAGGGTAGTTGACTTGCACCTTCTAGAGCACGTTGGGTGGCACGGGGTACATGCGGACGTGCATTGTCCTGTTGGAACAGCAAGTTCCCTTGCCGGTCTAGGAATGGTAGAACGATGGGTTCGATGACGGTTTGGATGTACCGTGCACTATTCAGTGTCCCCTCGACGATCACCAGTGGTGTACGGCCAGTGTAGGAGATCGCTCCCCACACCATGATGCCGGGTGTTGGCCCTGTGTGCCTCGGTCGTATGCAGTCCTGATTGTGGCGCTCACCTGCACGGCGCCAAACACGCATACGACCATCATTGGCACCAAGGCAGAAGCGACTCTTATCGCTGAAGACGACACGTCTCCATTCGTCCCTCCATTCACGCCTGTCGCGACACCACTGGAGGCGGGCTGCACGATGTTGGGGCGTGAGCGGAAGACGGCCTAACGGTGTGCGGGACCGTAGCCCAGCTTCATGGAGACGGTTGCGAATGGTCCTCGCCGATACCCCAGGAGCAACAGTGTCCCTAATTTGCTGGGAAGTGGCGGTGCGGTCCCCTACGGCACTGCGTAGGATCCTACGGTCTTGGCGTGCATCCGTGCGTTGCTGCGGTCCGGTCCCAGGTCGACGGGCACGTGCACCTTCCGCCGACCACTGGCGACAACATCGATGTACTGTGGAGACCTCACGCCCCACGTGTTGGGCAATTCGGCGGTACGTCCACCCGGCCTCCCGCATGCCCACTATACGCCCTCGCTCAAAGTCCGTCAACTGCACATACGGTTCACGTCCACGCTGTCGCGGCATGCTACCAGTGTTAAAGACTGCGATGGAGCTCCGTATGCCACGGCAAACTGGCTGACACTGACAGCGGCGGTGCACAAATGCTGCGCAGCTAGCACCATTCGACGGCCAACACCGCGGTTCCTGGTGTGTCCGCTGTGCCGTGCGTGTGATCATTGCTTGTACAGCCCTCTCGCAGTGTCCGGAGCAAGTATGGTGGGTCTGACACACCGGTGTCAATGTGTTCTTTTTTCCATTTCCAGGAGTGTACAAATCTCCTTCATCATAACCAACATGGATTCCGCAAACAGAGATCATGTGAAACTCAGCTCGCCCTATTTGCCCAAGAAATTCACAGTGCCGTAGACACTGGCGAGCAGATTGATGCCGTCTTCCTGGACTTCAGGAAGGCATTTGATACGGTTCCGCACTTACGTTTAGTGAAAAAAATACGAGCTTACGGAATATCGGACCAGGTTTGTGATTGGATTCAGGATTTCCTAGAAGAAAGAACACAACATGTCATTCTTAACGGTTCAAAATCTGCAGATGTAGAGGTAATTTCGGGAGTACCGCAGGGAAGCGTGATAGGACCTTTATTGTTTACAATATACATAAATGACTTAGTTGACAACATCGGTAGCTCCGTGAGGCTATTTGCAGATGACACGGTTGTCTACAAGAAAGTAGCAACATCAGAAGACTCGTACGTACTCCAGGAGGACCTGCAGAGGATTAATGCATGGTGCGACAGCTGGCAGCTTTCCCTAAACGTAGATAAATGTAATATAATGCGCATACATAGGGGCAGAAATCCATTCCAGTACGATTATGCCATAGGTGGTAAATCATTGGAAGCGGTAACGACCGTAAAATACTTAGGAGTTACTATCCGGAGCGATCTGAAGTGGAATGATCACATAAAACAAATAGTGGGAAAAGCAGGCGCCAGGTTGAGATTCATAGGAAGAATTCTAAGAAAATGTGACTCATCGACGAAAGAAGTAGCTTACAAAACGCTTGTTCGTCCGATTCTTGAGTATTGCTCATCAGTATGGGACCCTTACCAGGTTGGATTAATAGAAGAGATAGACATGATCCAGCGAAAAGCAGCGCGATTCGTCATGGGGACATTTAGTCAGCGCGAGAGCGTTACGGAGATGCTGAACAAGCTCCAGTGGCGGACACTTCAAGAAAGGCGTTACGCAATACGTAGAGGTTTATTATCGAAATTACGAGAGAGCACATTCCGGGAAGAGATGGGCAACATATTACTACCGCCCACATATATCTCGCGTAATGATCACAACGAAAAGATCCGAGAAATTAGAGCAAATACGGAGACTTACAAGCAGTCGTTCTTCCCACGCACAATTCGTGAATGGAACAGGGAAGGGGGGATCAGATAGTGGTACAATAAGTACCCTCCGCCACACACCGTAAGGTGGCTCGCGGAGTATAGATGTAGATGTAGATGTAGATGTAAGTGTGGTTAGTTTTGTATCAGTCCAGAAATTTCAAGGGCAAATGTTTTCGGTGTCCCGTTCACTAGAGAGAAACTACGTAAATGCCATTACTTTGCGTTTATTGGTCGTGAGTAACGTGTACCAGAGGGATGATGAATGAGCGAGTCTGAAAGTAATAGGGAATAATGAGCTGAACGTGACGTACTGGTGTAAACTGGCAGATTGCTGAGACTCACAAATACGTTGCACTGTCACATCCTCGGAATTCCATCCGAAAATTTTTAAAAGTGACAGAATTGCATCAGCTTCTTTTTCGTGCGTTCTTTGTATTTTATGTGACAATATATTTGGGCACGTAGATTTCTTCATAGCATAATGGAAGGATTTTATGCTTCTAGAAGCTAGTTGCGCATTAAATATTCTTAAGCTTTCCTTCTAACTTTCGAATATGCTTCGATGCACATACATTTTATATCGTCGATACGCTCATATTCTATTAAATTTAGCGTAAAAACATTTTTAAATTCTAGGACATATCCAATTTCACCTGCAAGTTTCATGCTGCTTCATGGTTCACGGGCGTCGCGGCGGAACATGTTGTGGAAGCTACACAAACTTATTCGACGCGACGCCCTTGAAACAATGAGGCAATTATTAAGTCGAAAAGGCCTCAAACAGCACAAGTTTCATGCTGTAATCGACAATTGGTAATATTTGCACTACCAGACATATGTGTCATTACCGAACAATGACAGAAACAACATTTGCAACGATTACTAATTGTTCAGAATTATAATAATCGTACTCTGATCTGTAAACAAGATAAAAATAGTTGACAAAGATCTGTATTTTAGTATACAGGTGTAGCGTGAGGAAATGTTTAGCTTGCTGGAGCTCACACACAATGCGTGACAAACAAATTAGCAGACAGAGCGGAGAGCTAATTTCCCCGTCCATTTTTGTTGTAATATTGTATGGTTTACTGGAACGACTGTAAAATTAGACAAGCTTAACTTATGAACAAAACTGTGTGTCACACCAAGTCTGTGTAGACTTTGATCTACTGATAAAAATCTGGTAAGTGAGGGATATTAATCTCTCTTCCCTTGGGCGTGTTGAGTAATATTTTAAGGTAGTATGATATGGAATTATCAACAAAGCAAATTTTTATGCAATCAGTCTTTAAGAAATGCTCATCTAAAACATAAATTTGTGAATGATCAGTTGTACTTTTACATAGTACAAAATATGTTTGAACAGTGACCTACTCATGTACTACAGAACCAAAATGATTGGAAACAACCGCGAGGGATTAGCCGAGCGGTCTGAGGCGCTGCAGTCATGGACTGTGCGGCTGGTCCCGGCGGAGGTTCGAGTCCTTCCTCGGGCATGGGTGTGTGTGTGTCCTTAGGATAATTTAGGTTAAGTAGTGTGTGAGCTTAGGGGCTGATGACCTTAGCAGTTAAGTCCCATAAGATCTCACACACATTTGAACATTTTCTATTGGAAACAGACAAACCAGTTTTTCCCATGTGCTCGGGAATGGCAATGTAAAGTGAATTCCTGTAGAAATATTACTGCCGGTCCCTACTGGTAATGTCAGAAAACGACGGTGCGTAATAATCAGGAGAGCAGATCTAACGTCTGATTTCATCTGAATCAATCACTTTTCCTGTCTGCCTTCAGTGCCTCTGTTATTGCTTTAAATTTATCACATAATATGTTATAGAGCTTTTTTCTTTATCCCGCGGTAATGGGAAGCGATGATAGATAAATACAATCATAACGTATGTTTTAGCATGAGAACGACATGGGATTTAGCCTGTAATATAAAATGAAATGACCGTAAATTAATTCCGTCAAAGATATAGTTTAGCACTTCTTTTTTCGATTGTCCGTGGCTGGTAGAGAATGAAATAAAATATTCATATCCCTGTTCCAATTAAATGAACTATTTCAAAGTGCATTTATATAACAGTCACGGACTCCACCGTTCCGATTTTGCTCAGAGAATACATATATACAAAAAAAAAAAAAAAAAGAAACTCACAGAGCTGAAATACTGCCCGATTTCCAGCCGAATAATTTTGTTCGCTTTTGATAGTGTCTCTAAAAATCCCGACCGACATGGCCTCGTTTTCACCGAAAGAATCTTCTTGTAACGTCACGTCCAATCGGACGGAAAATGGGAACGATTTCGCATATATCATGTCAAATCCGGGTAAGGAATATACGATTTGGCGCAACTGTAAATAACGAAGCTGTACGCGCGCGTGGAAATACAGCGGCGCGCTGGAGTCGGACGAACCGGGGTCCGGCCGCGAGCACGCTTTAAAGCGGACGGAACACGTCGCGACCGCCAGTTGGCCTCGCCGCGAATCGCACAGCAAGGGCAGAGCAGAGAGCCTCGGCGATCGCTGCAGCGCGGCGCAGACCTCCTAGCGTGAAGACGGAAAATTAAATTAGTCAGCCGGGAGATTTATGGTGAGAGATGGCTTTCTTTCCAGCCTGTAGATACCGGAGGGACGGTGCACGGTAAAATACACCCCGTGCGGCAGAGGCAGGGCGGTATTTTTGTTGCAAGTAATTTACTAGCGGCTGGCGAGGGCGGTTGGCTGGTGGCGGACGAGGAGGTGGATGAACTGGCGCGCTGCACCTAGTGGCGCCAGTACAGTATCGCGCCAAGTGCTCTTTGCCCCGGCTCCCTTCGTACTATTACTCCGCACTGGGCACATTTTCAAGCTACTTGCACAAGTTGGTTTGAGGATGAAAAGTTAATTTCAGACTGTAGCTACATCCAACGAACACAAACTGAATTCCTATTTCAGAGTGAATTGGTGCAGTAGTTCTCACGCTAGATTCGTGTTCGGCAGAAAAGCAACGCATTTGTGTTTGCTGCGGTGCTGTAAAGCAGGGAAAAATAGAAAAATAGCAAACTCAACGTGCCTGAGATATGGTGTTGCAGAAAGATGCTGAAAGCTATGTGGACAGATGAGATAAGAAATAAGGCAGCTCCTCACGGAATCTGCGATGAAAGAAATACAGATCCGCTATAAAAGCTCTATATTTTCCGCCGTGCGGGATTAGCCGAGCGGTCACAGGCGCTGCAGTCATGTAGACTGTGCTGCTGGTCCTGGCGGAGGTCCGAGTCGTCCCTCGAGCATGGGTGCGTGTGTTTGTCCTTAGGATAATTTAGTTTAAGTAGTGTGTAAGCTTAGGGACTGATGACCTTAGCTGTTAAGTCCCATAAGATTTCACACACACGTGAGGCTCTATATTTTCCCAAGTATTAAACATACAAATATAAACGACGCAGGAACAGAACGATAAACTCATAAAGTTCGAATGCTCTATTAGTGTTCCTCTAATTCAACGACTTAGTCCAAGCGGTAGTCAAATTCGCTCCTTACCTTATGTAGAAACATCCGACTACTGAACATCACAGCAGCACAGGTGTGTTCCCTGAGCTGTTCCAGGGTTCTTGACAGTGAGAGGTGAGCGTCCTTAACACGTTGGGCCTTTTTCCTTGGAGATTCGTTAGGTAGGAGAGAGGGAGGGGGTGGGGGTGAGAACAGAACTGGCCCACCTTGGCACTACGCCCAGTGTAACGATGCGGAATTCTCACATTTACATAGTGAAACACATCGATGCTCGAATGAGGGGCACTCCGTCGTTTGGAAGATGAAATTCTCGGAATCAGCAGGCATTTGTGGAAACAACCAGAACTGCAACATACTAGATTATGAGATACCCGTCAATGTGAGGGGTAATCTCATTCATTAGGATTTTCAGTGTCCCATATTCACACATTGTGACGATTAACCTTTCCAGATACATGGTAGGTTGCCTAGTCGCTGAACATTAGCTAGGGGGTGAAATGTTGTGCTTGATCCATTCTGATGGAGCCGGCGTTACATTGCGGTTTTAATTACTCCACGAGCTATAAATGTAGCCGCTGTCGCAAAATCTTCCAAACTCTTTGCTGCCTTTTTCTAAGTTCGTGGCTTTCAGGGCCGTTAATCTTTTTGAACGCCATATGAAGCTTTCCCTCAAGCTGCGTCTGGTACGTCTGGTCAACCGGAATTTTTCTGTTTACAGAGTCATAGACAGTCCCTAAACTATCAATACTAACCCACAGTGCTTTGTTTACATGACACTTCTTTTCCATAATTCCTTCTGAATGCAAGCTTCGCTGTTGTAACGGATAAATGTCTTGCGTATTCAACATACAATAACACTTTTCTTGATTTGTCGCCTTTTGTCAAGGTGTGTGTGTGTGTATTGTGTATTGAATAGGGTCCTAGGAACAAAAGGGAGGCTTCGTCTCGCCGTAAGTCACAACCCCGCAACAGGCCACAGTAGTCCCTAACCTCACCGCCGCCCCACACCGAACCCTGGTTTGTGCGGTGCGGCCCCCAGTGGACACCCCCCTACCCTGGGAACGTCTCTTGCCAGATGAGTGTAGCCCCAAATGTTTGCGTGGTAGAGTAATTATGGTGTAGTACATGGACACAGTGTTCGTGCAGCAATCGCCGACATAGTGTAACTGAGCGGACTAAGGGGAAACAGCCCGCATTCACCGAGGCAGATGGAAAACCGCCTTAAAAACCATCCACAGGCTGGGCGGCACACCAGACCTCGACACAAACCCGCCGGGTGGATTCTTGCCGCCGCCCGAGACGGCCGAGCGGTTCTAGGCGCTTCAGTCAGGATCCGCTCGACTGCTACGGTCGCAGGTTCGAATCCTGCCTCGGGCACGAATGTGTGTGATGTCCTTAGGTTAGTTAGGTTTACGTAGTTCTATGTTCTAGGGGACTGATGACCTCAGATGTTAAGTCCCATAGCGTTCAGAGCCATTTGAACCATTTGGATTGCTGACGGGGTCCGGCACGCCTTCCCGCTAGGGGAGCAGAGCGTGAGACCGCGCGGCTAGCCCGGCGAGCTTCTCCTCAAGGTAGTGCAGGATAATTTACAGCTCTACTCAAGTAGCTATCAGATCTATCATGTAGTACTTCGGAAAATATGGAGCTCTGAAAACGCATGGAAGAGCGTCCGCCTTCCTAGCTGAGCAATCACTGTAGATGGTTGTCGTGCGGTACACCCGGTTCGAAACACGGTTGTGCCAAGGATATTCCCTCGATGGTAGGACTCGTGTGGGGTGCACTCAGCCTCGTGATGCCAGTTGAGGAGCTACTGGACACTGTACTAGTGGCTCCACGGTCTGAAAAATTTGCTGCGAGGTTGGTTTGCTGACAACACGCTCCTCCATAACGCATACACATGACACCGCAAGGCTGAATATAACATTACTGCCAGTAGACATCCTTTGGGCCTTCACGATCTGGACAAGGAGCTCATGTCTATGGAAAAAAAAATACTATAAAACGGGATTAGATGATACCTTGTGTTAACATATCAGAAATATTTTCCATGTGGAATCGTAAAAGGAAAGACAGAGATTGGATTACACACACGAAGACAGGTGCTAGTGATAATCACAGAAAATTCACCAGTGAAAGGCCTGATTACGATTTGTACATCACTCCTCCCGAAAGGAGGGTCAATGTGTTAAACACTTCGTGTCATGGTTTGTTACACTGTTACCAGTTTTATCTACTGTGCAGTACAGTGTTCACGGCCGCTCGGGAAATTTTTGTAAGCCCCATCACAATGTGTACGGCCTTTCTCCTGTCGTCTCCCTCTAGAAAAAAGAACGCTAGGAAAGTTAGAGTTTAGCGTCTTGTCGATGTCGAGGCTATTAAACACGATACATGGATCATATTGGACGTGGATGGATGTTGAAAACAGCCGTGGTTGTATTTATGAAAGTACCCATTCACTTGGCCTCTACTGGAAACAGCTGGAAACTAAATAACGATGGCCACACGGGGATGTTGAATGCGACTCTTCCGTGTATGTGATAGGACAGTGGATATACAAAAAGTTCCCTTCATGGATTAATTATGGGACCACGGATAAATGAAACCTGTCTTGGATGAATCTATAATTTTAGTTTTTCAGTACTGTACCACATATCATGGTTATATATGAAACTGGCCGGATTCTATCGAAAACTAATAAGAGCTAGCATAACATCAAGCAGAGGAACGTAATAACAGTAAGTTATTAAATGTGGAAAACATTATCTTCAAACTGTTGTGGTTTAAAAGGAGTTTGTGTGTTAGTTTCCACCACATTTCATGGGTGATCAAAGGCCCGGTGTTGTGTCATTTAACGATACGAGAGCTATAGCACGTGAGAGGATGTTTGCGTAATCTGAAGAACTTGACCAGTTCACAATACTGGTAAGTCCACTGCAAAAGGCGAAAAAGCACGGCAAATTTGTAACATGAAATTCTGTGTCTTTCTGAGCAAGAACTTGAACGTGATTGTCTGTGTGTAATAGATTATTAAGAAGTCCAAACAACCAATGTATCTTCAGAACGTATCGAAAGAGGGACGCAAATCCAGAACATTGCTATGTCTACGTATTGGTATTACCAAATGAACTACTCAGGCACGTTTTAACACTTATCCCAGGGCTCCAATTGACTGTACTTTCCTTCTTTCACCGAAACTCTTCAGCTCTTCCTGGTTGGGGACTTTCTCTGCCCGGAGACTGGGTGTTTGTGTTGTCCTCATCATTTCATCATCATCATCATCATCATCATTTGCGATAGTGGCTAGATTGGATTGTGAAAAATTAGGACTTTGTACAGGCGCTGGTGACCGCGCAGTTTAGTGTTACAAAAACCATACATCATCGTCATCCTCAGATCTCCTGATTACCTTGTGCCATTAGCACCCCCTGAAACAATTGTATCAAGGAGAGTGATTTAATCGCTTCCTTATGATTCTTTCCAAAATATTCCGTTTACAAAATATATGGGTGTAACATTAAAACATGAGCATTTAAGTACAGCACGAACGAAATTGAATGTATCATCAATTCAGACCCGGAGCCAGCGTAGGACTGATCGACTACTGTTTGCTGAGAATAAGGTTATGGAATTAATTTTACTTCAAAATGCAATAAATGTGAGCCAAATATCGTTTACACTCTAATACAGGTGTTAAAGCTAAACACAAATTATGATTCTACAAGGACTTTAAAAATAATTTTTATGTAGTTGTTTGTATGTGTAAATGTCAGTCACTTATTAAAGCGCACCGAAGAACCATTGTGATGCATGGCACGAAACGCATTTGGTTATTGTTTGTAATTATTTTATGCACTCACAAGCTCAGACATTGCAAACAAACTAAAAGCGATTGACAGTAAATACAAATGATGCGATACCAAAATCGAATTTAAAAAAATAATCCTAATGTTCATTTGGAAATGTATATGCCGGTTGTTTGCAGTCAGATTGCTGGACAGGAAACAAAGGAGGAGGACTAGGCTGAGGAACAAGCAGAGCTCAAGGCGAGACTCGGAGCTCTCCGTCGAACTTGCAGGTCTTTCGGTGGCCTCGCCGTGCCCCCATATATTTGATGAGAAGAATAACTCCTCGCGCCGAAGTTGGGTGCTTCCTGCGAAACAACGGGAGTTTTTATACTGGCTTTAAACTCCCCGGGCGTAAACAAGTCCACGTTGCTAGGCACTGTGTGCGTACCCCAGTGAATTTTTCATATTTTTAAACCCCGCCAACTTTGAGCACATTTCTGCTCCAGTACGCAAGGGAGAAAAATATTTTGAAGTCGAACACAACGAGAAAAGACCATCACGTTTCTTCTGTGTGATTACGAAAGATCACAGGCACTTTTATGCATTAAATGAATGCATAATCATTAAGACTTTCGTCCAAGATGTGTGTTAAAATATAGAATAATAATACAAATACACTGTGTGATCAAACGTATCCCGACACCTGGTTGTAAATGACTTACAAGTTCGTGGCGCCCTCCATCGGTAACTGTGGAATTCAATATGGTGTTGGCCCGCCATTAGCCTTGACGACAGCTTCCACTCTCGCAGGCATACGTTCAATCAGGTGAAGGAAGGTTTATTGGAGAATGGCAGCCCATGCTACACGGAGTGCTGCACTGAGGAGAGGTACCAATGTCGGTCGATGAAGCCTGGCAGGAAGTCGGCATTCCGAAACATGCCAAAGGTGTTCTACAGTATTCAGGTCAGGAGTTTGTGCAGGCCAGTCCATGACACGGATGTTATTGTCATGTAACCACTTCGCCACAGGCCGTGCATTATGAACAGGTGCTCGATCGTGTTGAAAGATGCGATCTCTATCTCCGAATTGCTCTTCAACAGTGGGAAGCAAGAAGGTGCTTAAAACATCAGTGTAGGTCTGTGCTGTGATAGTACCACGAAAGAAAAAACTAGGGTTGCAAGCCCCCTCTATGAAAAACACAGACACACCGTAACACCACCGCCTTCAGAATTTTACTGTTGGCACTACACACGCTGGCAGATGATGTTCACCGGGCATTCGCCATACCCACAACCTGCCGTCGGATCGTCACATGATGTACCGTCATACGTCATTCCACACAGCGTTTTTCTACTGTTCAATCGTCCAATGTTTAGGCTCCTTACACCAAGCGAGGCGTCGTTTGGCATTTACCGGAGTGATGTGTGCCTTATGAGCTGTAGCTAGTCCATCAAATCCAAGTTGTCTCACCTCCCCCCTAACTGTCATAGTACTTGCAGTGGATCGTCATGCAGTTTGGAATTCCTGTGTGATGGTCTGGATTGATGTCTGTCTGCTACACATTTCGACCCTCTTCAACTGTCGTCGGCCTCTGTCATTTAACAGACGAGGTCGGCCTGTACGCTTTTGTGCTGTACATGTACCTTCACGTTTCCACTTCACTATCACATCGGAAACAGTGGACCTAGGCATGTTTAGGAGTGTGGAAATCTCGCGTACAGTCGTGTGACACAAGTGACACCCAGTCACCTGTCCAAGTTCGAAGTCCGCGAGTTCTGCGGAGCGCCCCATTCTGCTCTCTCTCTCGCGGTGTCTAATGTTTACTGAAGTTGGTGACATGGCGTACCTGGCAGTAGGTGGCAGCACAATGCACCTAATATAAAAAACGTATGTTTTTGGGGTGTCCGGATACTTTTGATCACATAGTGTATGACCTAATACTGCTGTGACACGAGAAATTTCGACACATACCCCTGTATGAGACGATATTGCTTGTGGTAACGTTAAACAACTGTAACAGGGTTTTCATCCACACATGACTCGCCAAAGTATGTTATGTGCATCCGAAATATTTTCAAAATGGTTAGGAATTTATTCCCCTGCCCAAAATAAGAAAATACATTCATTTTTACACAAACACTTAAAAAACTTTAATTTCTGAGTCGCTAAAAAAGGAATCACCGTGCCGGATAAGAGAACATTTTACAAGCTTCTCATGGAAGGAACTCAAAAGATACACTGAAATGTCGTCCGCTTTCACTTTTCCACGCATGTACACGATGGAATGCTTCCCCCTTTCGAACATCCCCAGACAGTGTCCAATGCTTTCGCAGATTTCCATAACACGTTGATAAAGCGTGACCGCATTACAGATGACTAACTGCTCTTGTGGTAGGGAAAGTGAATGGTCGACTTCGGTGTATTGGGAGAATGTTAGAACAGTGTGGTTCACCTGTAAAGGAGACCGCATACAGGACGCTAGTGCGACCTACTCTTGAGTACTGCTCGAATGTTTTGGATCCACTTCAGGTCGGGTTGAAAGAAGACGTCCGAAGAATAGTATTGAGAAACTCTAGAGAACCGGCATTTGAAGCTGATTACAGAACAATCCTAATGCCGCCAACATACATTTCGCACGGTGAACGCAAAGATAAGATACGAGAAACTAGGGCTCATACGGAGGCAAATAAATAGCTGTTTTCCTCTCTCTCTATCTTTTTGTGGAACACGAAAGGAAACGACTAGTTGTGGCAAAGAATACCTTCTCGCACACCATACCGTGGCTTGCGGAGTGTGTATGTAGATATAGATGCCGATGTAGGTATACCACTCAACAGATGAAAAACCAACTCAGTCCGAGAGAACGTACAGACCGTGGATCCACTCCCTGCCTACCTGTCCAACTGTCATCCAGTTCACGTCGAACGAGTTGAGTGAAATTTTTCTGGAATCTTACCACCAGCCAGTGAAATAATATCTCCTTTTTGTGGGGATACATCATATAGCCAATTGTGAATATTGTTCTGAATAAAATATTTGTAAGCCAAATATAACGTACGATGGAATAACTTGTGGCCCTACGGGACGCTCACATTCAGTTCTAGCCCGCACATTAAACTTAAATTGCTGCCGATGTGTAGCCTCAATTGTTTCATGAGGATTTTCCCCCGTCCACAATTTTTTTGTCAGTGCTTACGTTCGAAGTAGCAAGCAGAGGGCGCCTTGGACATTTCTTATCAACTTCGCACTGCAGAATAATGACAGAAAGAGGAGGAATTATCGTTCATTTGTTAATAAGGCGTTATTTTCTAGTTTTGGAGAGCGCAGTCAAAATCTGTAAAAGTGTTTTTCATACAAACTGCATACTTGCTGAGATATTTCTCAAGTGCACCTGCTGATACAATAAATTTCAAGGCGTTTCTTCTACAGGCACGAGCTACATATTCCAACTTACAATACAAAAACGATTTTGAAACGTAGGAAGAGAGCCAGTCTTAATAACCGCATAATCACAATTAATTTCATATATCGAGGAAAAATTACAATAATAACGATAACTTGAAAACATACATGTCACAAGTCTCTTAAAGTAGCCATTGTGTAGCCGTGTTACGGCATAAATGAGCGATGGGCTTGCTATTCAGAGCAGACAATTCATATACGAAATTAGAATATAATTTTTATGTACAAAATGGGTATTATATCTGGTGTATCACAATTATCTTGAATACAGATTGTGTCTGCTACTAGCAGCAATATAACGTTACGACGACGCATCATGCTTTTAATAACGGTCTCTTTGATATCCGTAGGATGTGAGAAGCAATCTTCATTGCAAACGTGCATTCAGTATGTTAGCAGTCGTCCAAGAGCCGGATTCGGAACTGCTGTTGTCGATTTATACGACAGTATCATACGTTGCATCTAAACGGGAACGTATATTGTCTTCGTTTTTGTTTTGTTTGCCGGATAACGCTTGAAAAATAAGATTAGTCCCATAATACCACTCAAAAATGTGCACCAGCCAAGAAAAATATGGAGTCACCTCAACAACATCAGAATCAGACATGAAAATTATAAAGCACCCATTTATAAACGAGGTACTGTTCACAGTCCAGAATATCATTGTAATGGAGTGGAGCAAACAGTATACTACGTTATTAGTGAATGACCACAGGGAACCGAACTTGAGAGAACAAATATCAACTCTGTTATCACTAACTATGTTATCACTATACATTTTAAAAGAGATAAACTTTGAGCTTTATTGTGGGCTTACCGATGTACGGGTATATGCTTCGACTGAACGAATCTTTTTCACTACTAATAGATCATAACTATTTTCCGGTCTTCACTGGGTGAAAATGCGTCTGCCGCCACGTTATGTAATAAAACAAGTCTGAGCTGTGAGGCTGACCCTGAGGGGTAAATCCGCATTTCAGTTTGATCGCTTCATACACCTCTACCTTCTGGAAGTCTCCCGCTTGTAGTATCAGACAGTGTCATTTGTGAATACAGTGAAGTATCACTCATTGCGCGGTTGTGGTCGTGTTCTTGTACTTCCAACGCATCCGTTTTGGGCTGAATTTTCAGGATGCCGAACTCCTGCTCAGAAACTGTTGGACTAACTACTAAGAGGAACAGGACGTACTAACATCATAAGGGTGTATATATGATTAGATGTGCATCTAACACAAATTTTACTATCTTGCTGTCAATTATTCGCATGCCATTGCAGTTGGTGGTGCTTCTACGTCATTAGATTTTGCTAGAAATTCCCTTTTCCTACTCTCAAACTCACTGCAACATCTGGCATGCTTCTTTTCTCGTTCCAAATGTGGTTTAACAATGTTAAACTACTGCAAATGTGAACAGCATAGAACGATCTATCTCCAAAGAATATTCCATTCATGGGATGCGAGTTTAAGATTAGAATAATGCTTAAACCTTTGAGTCCTAACAATATGAAAAAATATATAATTTTAAAATTTTTCGAAAAACTAACATTTATTATCATAGTACCGAGCGAGGTGGCGCAGTGGCCAGCACACTGGACTCGCATTCGGGAGGACGACATTTCAATCCCGCGTCCGGCCACCCTGATTTAGGTTTTCCGTGATTTCCCTAAATCTCTCCAGGCAAAGCCAGGATGGTTTCACTTTGAAACCACTTGGACATGTAGTTTCCAACCACACGTGTCATAGCCACATATCATGTCGTGTGGTATACTTGAAAGCAAATTCGCATTTTTTCTATGCACAATCCCACATCTCGAAACTTCTGATAATTCATAAAGCCCAAAGCAACTTATATTCTTAAATGACAAGCAAAAATGGGCCTAAAATTTAATAAATTTTATATCAAAACTACATACCGCCCCAGTGGTTTCATTTCGAAGCCACTCATAAAAGCAGTATTACAAACTCCTGTTAACGTTACAATGACTCTGCATGTGCTTATTGTCACTGCCACTGATCACATAATTATGACCAAAACAAAAAGAAAAAAGAAAAACTGTATTCCACAATCTCCTGCAATCACGTAGCACAGTCTTTTTTCTGGCGGTTGCTAGGAACGTTATGTAAGTGACTTATACACAGCACTACATTTGTAGAAGTACCTCTGTGTATCACTAAACATCTCTATCTTTCAGCATCTTCGTGTGTGTTTTCATGCTAAAGGCACGGCTACTTCACAACGAAAATAATAAAATAGTTGTTTCAGTCTGAAATCGCTGGCACTCAAAGGGGCTATATTTTTCCGTGACGCCGGCCGGAGTGGCCGTGCGGTTCTAGGCGCTACAGTCTGGAACCGAGCGACCGCTACGGTCGCAGGTTCGAATCCTGCCTCGGGCATGGATGTGTGTGATGTCCTTAGGTTCGTTAGATTTAATTAGTTCTAAGTTCTAGGTGACTGATGACCTCAGAAGTTAAGTCGCATAGTGCTCAGAGCCACTTGAACCATTTTCCGTGACAAACCATGATATTCATATCGGTTCCTCTATTTTTCAGAAGCGTACCATCTGTCCACTGTCTACATCAGATTCAATGTTACCGAAATAAACTAAAGACTATTTCCATAAGTGAGAAAGAAACATAAATACTGTCTTACACGTAAGTGTCTACTAAAATCTGACTCACGTGAACTCCGTGATTTCTACCCGATCAACAGCCGAAATCAAAAACTTCAGCATAAATGCCCGTACAGCCAGTACCTGAAATCTGCAAGTAACTGCAGAACTGCTGGTTTTTCCTGGCCACTCCCTGAAAAACGTCAGTGATTCATATTGTAGGAGTGAAGCAATGTTTACTTAAAGGTCATATCTGATTGGAGTGAAGCAATGTTTCTTAAAGGTTATATCTGACTTACAACTTAAAGAGATAGTATATAGTACAGAGGGGCCGAGCGGAGACACCTCTCCATGAACCAGTTGGGTACCTGTGAAGTGCTCCTGACGCTAGTAAAACATTGTCAACGTTTAAATATTTATTAACCATGTTTACAGTCGTTTTGTTTCATACCGACCTTGGAACCGATATCTCATTCAGCTGCGTGTTTGTTTCCCGCTGATGGCTGCCGAGTCAGCTGCACGTCTGCAGGCCCAGGCAAAGAGTGAGTGACCTTTGATGACCCATCTGCGATGTGGTGTCGTCGGAAGTCGTGTGGCCGATCGACTCCTTCCTACCGGGCCAGATAGGCTTCAGATCTCGAAGGCGTCTAAGTGTCGAACAAGAATGTGGACGCCACGAAGCGGTGCTGCCGGTTTCTGCGCTCAAGTTCGATGCTGTCAGCACTCAGCGATACGGTGTTGTTGGAAGACAAGTCAGCTTGCCTATCAGCAGTGATAGGTTGGCTAACACTATGAAGTTCATCGGTCGAAGACCGTCATCTCAGATACATTTTCGGCTGGTTCGTAGACAATTCTGGAGTATCTACGATATAGATTCGCTACAGTATCGTAGTCATGGAGTGGAGTGCTATTACTGTGAACGCCATTGATCCCAATGATCAAATCCTTGAAGGCTGGAGAGTTCGAGTGCTTAAAGGGAGCTAGCGTGAGGCTACATTGTGATGCTCGGTTCTCAACGACAGGATGTGTCCTTCTTAGTCTGAAGTATTCGCTTAACAGTCTCTCAAATGCTGTGTAGGTTCTCTGGTATTGGTTATTATGAAATAGGCACAGTTTCTTTCAACATCTCTTACTAGCTAATGTATAAGTGTGTCGCGTTTCTGTTTATTTCTGCCCCGTGCTATTTTCTGCTGAGCTCATCCTCTTTCTCTCGGTGCGCTGTTCTAATGTGTCGAGGCCTGACCCACTTGCGACATGCCACTTATTTCCTGGTTCTGTCTCTGGCGTAACCGCACTTTGCTTGTAGCAACGTGACAGGGTTTTAACAAAATTTTCTAATTTTAAACCCCTTACTGTCTTGTGTCATAACTCATCCGTCTGCTTTATCAAACTTCTTCCTGAATTTTCCCTGCTTTACTTATTGTTACTTAGACGATGCCCGCCTTATATTTTAAAAAATCAGTTTACAATTGTTTCCTGTGTTGCTTCGCAACGAAATTCTCTAATCTCAGTGAGCTTAATTAATTTGTTCTCATATATACTTGTTTAACTACATGGTGGCAAATGCTGAACTACATGGGGAAAAAACGTAAATTAGTTACAAATTAAGATGTGCACACACTTCATTCAAATTTTAAACCTCGCTACCGAGTTTCGAATATAGATTATGACATGTTCGATATGACTGCCATCATTGGCGATGATGTGGCCCAGACGAATATGGCGTAGACGAATAGCGAAGTTCTGCACGGCCCGCTGAAGTGTCGGAATATCGAGGCTGTCGATGACCTCCTGAATAGTGGTTTTCAGCGCAGTAACGATTTTGGAGTGGCTGGTGTACACCTTGTCCTTAATAAAGCTCCGCAAAAAGGAGTCGTATGTGTTCAGTACCCGAGAATATGGTGGCCAATCGAGACCATGGAAGTGGCCTCTGTATATCTCAGAGCCAGAAAGAGGTCACCAAAGTGCTCCTCCAGGACATCAAACACTCTCCTGCTTCGATGAGGTCGAGCTCCGTCTTACATGAACCACATCTTGTCGAAATTAGGTTAACTTTGGACAACGGGGTTGAAATCATCTTTCAAAACCGCCACGTACCGTTCCGTACTCATCGTGCCATCAAGGGTTATCGCACCGATTATTCCGTGACGGGACATTGCACACCACACTGTCACCCGTTGAGGGTGAAGAGACTTCTCATCGAAAAATTGGGATTCTTAGTCTCCCAAATGCGGCAGTTTTGCTTTGCAAATCCACCCAAATGGAAGTGGGCTTCGTCGCTAAACCAAACCATATGGACAATAGTGTTGGTGAAACGCAACCACTGTTCCGCGGCCCTAGGGATTAACGGCTGATGGATTTGAATTTTGTGTGGGAAGAGATGCAGGTCTTCAACAAAAATTTGTGGCAGCGTCTCCCGATTGATTCCCACCTGTTGTACAGCTCGTCTGATCGATTTCACTGGGCTGGTTTGAAACTCAGAGCATGTCTACTCGATGCATTCAGGCGTTTCAGCCTTTTTGGACGACCGACATTGGCAACACTGTCATCACGAATATTACCCATTCTCTCAAACATGCGAATCAAATTCTTGATTGTTAGCACATTTGGACCGGTTGTCTTCAGCTTCAACTCGGTCGCAAATTTCCTTTAAGCCACAGTTGGGCTGTTATAGCGCGTATAGTAGGTTTGCAGAAGCGCTAAAGCGTGACTTTTTCACGTGAAAATGGATCACAACAAGAAGGCGCGTGCTCATGCACACAATAATTCCCACCATACCCCGCGGCCAACCGTGCAGTTTGAACGCCCTAACGCAAAAGGTTCGGAAGTTAAGACGAATTATTTTCATATGATTCAATAATTGTCAGCCCGTACGTTATCAACATTTTCTTGTTCTATTACTTATTGCTGATACATACCCAACTACAACAATCTTGTGACTCGTTGCCTCATTTGAATGTGATATCTTATGCTTTATACAAAAATAAGTTGCATAAATAAATGCTAGAACCAAGATTATACCTGTCGTTGATAAACTGTAAATGATTGTGTTTTTTTTTTAGGTTTATCGCGATATTATTTCACGTGTTTCAGTATTTGACTGGCTGAAATTTGTCCTTTTTCTAGAATCATTAATTCTTCTATTGATTGTAACAAAGCTGAATCTAAGGTATCGTTAATAGAAGTTAGGTTTCGATTAGATAAGATATGTGGTGGTTCCTCCGGCAAATACAACATTGGTCGTGACATGTTAATCATTGTTGTGCCGTCGGTGGTAGCTGGCAGTTGAAGTTTTCTTCCTGCTACCTCAGACCTAGTTCCGTTAATTAATTAACAATCCATTCCCGTGTAATTCTAGTTTCATTATCCTAGTTTAACGTTTCTCTAGCGAGTGATAATTACTGTTTCTGGTTAAAATATGGAGTAAAGACCGTTATCTTCTATTTTCTGATATTCTATCTGAGACACTAAGACCTTTTTCTCGCACACTCCTGCTTCCATTTTCCCCAAAACCAACTGTACTTCACATAATTTATTGTTTGTATGCATTAGCATTGTTGGGAAAACAACATTTTTAATATAATTTTAGAAATCTACTGCAGACGTGGCGACATGAATATCTCTCCATCTAGAAATTAATAAAACTTCATGAGTTTGTATCTGTAACCATTTCCCAATTGTACTCCATTTAATTAGATACGGATATACAATGTAATAGGATACTGCGCGTTTATTGCTACTACTGGAGATAAAAATTAAATATGCAGCCTAGCCTGATCAGTATTTAATCTTACACCACACATACGATTAATTAATAAAGGTATTTTCTTACCTTTTATTGCCACGATATGTTACAGTCACTCTGGAAAGTCTCTTTGTGCTTTTGTAATGCCATTAGCACTTGATGTGGGTTTAATAACGGTGAACTCAATTTCCCATGAGCAGAATAATGTATTGCTTCATGCAGGATTTCGATCTCGATATTTGCGTCGGATAATCTATCTGCTACAGTTCGCAATGATGTAGCTATTAACACTTGTTCATCTAGGCTGCTTAAACGGATTTGTATTTTTTGTAGACAACCATTTAGTACATTCCTGATATGCCCATATTGTTCTAATTCTGTTGTTAAGTTTCGTACTGTTTTAGATACGTTGAGTATTCCTTGCCCAATGTTCTCTACGCGTCTTGTAGGCCAATCTACTTTTGCTTTTGTATGTTCTGCTATTTCTTATATATTTCCAATTCTGCTGTTTAAAATGTTGATACTCTCGTCATCCGCTGTTCCAAACTCAGTTTTTTAACAGTTTCCCTCTGGCATCTAACCGCGATGGTTTTTTATGTATTAACGTTTGTCATATAATTTCTTTTATCTGCTACAACAGAGTCTACAGCTTCTCATACAAGAATTTTCATTCTTGATACTCGTTCTGCATATCTTCCAATTACCCTGCTTTCTCTACTTTCTTTTGTAAGGCTCTAAATATATCTTGCAGTCTTCGTACACGATTCCTCGTGTCCCAAAGATTAAATGTAAACGCGACTGTCCATCTGATCACCTAGCGAATGAAATTCCATTGTATAACGGTTGATTCCGTATCCCATGTCCTCTGCAACGGTATAGTAGAGCTATGCTCAGAAGTAGTTTTCTGGTTAGCATCTCGGCACGCCACCTGAGAAAAATGGGTAATACCTTCAATCCCGTCTCTCATCTACACAAATAAACAAACATAGAACATGAAAGTAACGAAAAGTAAGACTAACCTAAGTAACAAACAAGCCATATTTGTGCGTTGTATCTCAGAACTTACGCTATATAATTTTAGATCAAAGTACATAAGGTACGTTTCCCTGGTGTAAGTGCTACTTTCCCTGGTGTAACTGCTACCTTTGCATTTCTGCTTTGAAGGAATTTTTGGCAATGCGCCAATCTCACCTTTAAATGGTTTGACTCAACTTACATGTATTATAGAAGTTGTTTTAGGTTGTTCGCAGATGATGCTGTAATTTACCGTCTAGTAAGGTCATCCGAAGACCAGTATCAGTTGCAAAGCGATTTAGAAAAGATTGCTGTATGGTGAGGCAGGTGGCAGTTGACGCTAAATAACGAAAAGTGTGATGTGATCCACATGAGCTCCAAAAGAAATCCGTTGGAATTCGATTACTCGATAAATAGTACAGTTCTCAAGGCTGTCAATTCAACTAAGTACCTGGGTGTTAAAATTACGAACAAATTCAGTTGGAAATACCACATAGATAATATTGTGGGGAAGGCGAGCCAAAGGTTGCGTTTCATTGGCAGGACACTTAGAAGATGCAACAAGTCCACTAAAGAGACAGCTTACACTACACTCGTTCGTCCTCTGTTAGAATATTGCTGCGCGGTCTGGGATCCTTACCAGGTGGGATTGACGGAGGACATCGAAAGAGTGCAAAAAAGGGCAGCTCGTTTTGTATTATTACGTAATAGGGGGGAGAGTGTGGCAGATATGATACGCGAATTGGGATGGAAGTCATTAAAGCAAAGACGTTTTTCGTCGCGGCGAGATCTATTTACGAAATTTCAGTCACCAACTTTCTCTTCCGAATGCGAAAATATTTTGTTGATCCCAACCTACATACGTAGGAATGATCATCAAAATAAAATAAGAGAAATCAGAGCTCTAACAGAAAGGTTTAGGTGTTCGTATTTCCCGCGCGCTGTTCGGGAGTGGAATGGTAGAGAGATAGTATGATTGTGGTTCGATGAACCCTCTGCCAAGCACTTAAATGTGAATTGCAGAGTAGTCATGTAGATGTAGATGTAGTTAGCAACCGCAGTTTCACAGTGACTGACGAAGTCATTTCTTTAACTTGGTAACGTCTTTGATATCGCGTCAAAAATTTTTTCGTTTTGCCCATTGGGGTATACGGATTAGTTAGTAATTGCGAGTGTCCTGTCCTGTATTGTGGCAGTTTGCTCGCCCATCACTCAATACGTTCTTGCTTCTCTAAAGCTTTTGTGTTGGCACGCTTTACCTTTTGTGGCGGCGTTCGTAGCGACAAACAATTCGCTGTAGAAACGGATTACGAAGTCACCGCCACACTTTTAATAGCGGGCCGACCGGTCCGCTGGAACAGTGAACAGAAAGATGAAAACCCAAACACTCTGATTAAATAAAAGTCGGTACTTATCTTTACTAACGAAGATACAGAAACAGTAGTGAACTCCGTGTCTACAGAAATCTGTCTAGTTCGAGTCGGAGCGGCTAGGTCAGCGTCGGCTGACGACAAACAACAACTCTGCTGCGATGAACACACAACTGACTAGTAAGTACAAAATTCGGTGGCGAGTATACAACTGAGCGGCGAATACAGAACTGTCCTAGCGCTCGCGACTCCAGCGCTTAAGAAACCAGAAGCCAGCGGTGGTGCGCGCAGACTTGCGGCGATTTCCTGTCTCGCTGGCGCTGCTTATGCGGACGGCGTCCGGACTTTGATGCTGCCAACCTTTTGGCAGCGGGCTCGGGTGGCATTACTGGCTAGGATATAACACTCCTCCCCCCCCCCCCCAATCGCCGCACCGTCGTTGAATAATGACTTGGCGAGCGTCGACGGCGGGGGAGGGGTCTGGCCGCAGGCGTAGCAGAAGAGACCGGGGCGGAGACTGTTGTCGGTGGCAGTCCCTGGTCCGCACCCCAGCATTGGCTGCGCGGGGCCTCGGGAAACACCGACTGAAAACCGAGGTCAGGGTGCACGCCTGTGTCCACGGGCGCAGCTTCTGGTACTGGACGCGACGGGGCGTCGGGACCCACGAAGAGAGGCAGCGTCTCCTGACGCTGCTTCGACGGCTGCTGAGTGGGCGCCGGACAAGGCGCTGCGGTGTCAGACTCCTTGGGGGTGCCCAAGGAAAGCGGCTGCAGGACAGGCTGCACAGCCACCGCTTGGGAAGGCGGCCCGGCTGAGGGGTCGACGTCCCTCAGCTCCGAAGGCGGTGGCGACTGAAGAGGGACCGCAGGCGCCGGAGCGACCACCTGGGGCGCTCCCGGATGAAGCTGCGCGGGAGGCATCAACGGGACGGGCTGTCGGCGTGGTAGCGGCGACGGCTGCTGCTGCTGCCCTGGGGGCGGCAGCGAAGTCGGAAGGCGCGGCTGGAACCCGCCGCGGACCAAATCTGTGGACAAAGAACGAGCGGCAGAATCCGGGCGGCCAGCGCGGCGCAACTGGTTCTGATGCCTCCTGTGCACCCCAGTAACACCTTGAACAGTATAAAAACCGCGACCCTGGACACTTATCACGGTACCACGTTCCCAACGACGGCGACCGTGATAAACTCTGAAAAAAACGGCGTCGTTGCGCTGAAAACGCGTGCGATGCTCAGAAGCGGCGGGTCGATCCGGGGGGTGCAACAACCGCAGTAGGGTGCGATGACGACGGCCGTGGAGAAGCTCCGCAGGCGAAGGGCCGTCGCGTGGCGTGGTCCGGTACGACGACAGGAACGTGATGAGGGCCTGCTGACGAGAGTGCGCAGCACGAATGCGGTCCATATGATCCTTGAATGTGCGTACAAAACGTTCCGCTGCACCATTCGATTGAGGGTGGAACGGCGGAGTAAGAACATGGCGAATGCCATTGGCAGAACAAAAACTTTCAAATTCAGCAGAGGTAAATTGTGGACCATTGTCAGACACTAAAACTTCTGGAAGACCCTCAATACAAAAAATTGAAGTCAACGCCTGTATAGTTTGTGCAGACGTTGTAGACTGCATGGGCACAACAAACGGAAAATTACTAAATGCATCTATCACGATGAGCCAACGAGAATTCCAATATGGACCAGCGAAATCAATATGTAACCGCTGCCAGGGACCGGCAGGGTGTGCCCACTCAAAATAGCGTTGAGGCGGAGCAGCTTGGTGTTCGGCACACGTCGAACAATCTGTAGACATCTGCGTAATCTGCTTATCAATGCCGATCCATGTACAATGACGGCGGGCAAGCTGCTTGGTGCGGACCACTCCCCAATGACCTTGATGCAACAAGTCGAGGACCTTGGAGTGGAGCACTTGGGGAACCACTACACGAAGCTGGTCATTCTCGGTGCGTAACAGCAAAACTCCGTGCGAAACAGACAACAGATGACGTTGCGGATAATAGCGACGAACCACAGGATCCGATATGTCCTTTGCCTTGGACGGCCAACCACGGTGAAGAAAACGTGATAGTAAACTCAGATGAGGATCCGTAGCTGTCTCACGTGCCACCTGACGATAATCAATCGGAAAATCCCGGAGGGATTGATGCTCATCGGCGTCAATCTGATGGCAAGAGTCGTCAGAGGAATCGAAGACATCATCCGCAGCAATCGGCAATCTAGAAAGCGCGTCAGCGTTTGCATGCTGAGCTGTAGGGCGATACAGTATCTCATACTGGTATTGTGATAACAAAAGAGTCCAACGTTGTAGTCTCTGAGCTGTCCGCTGAGGAACTGGTTTAGACGGATGAAACAGTGACGTCAGGGGCTTGTGATCTGTTACTAAATAGCATGGTCTACCATAGAGGTAGTGATGGAATTTTGTGACACCGAACACAATAGCCAACGCTTCCTTGTCCAATTGGCTATAATTACACTGAGCTTTGTTTAGCAATTTAGATGCGAACGCAATAGGACGTTCGGTGTTACCGACTCGGTGAGACAACACAGCACCGAGGCCGAAAGAAGAGGCATCACAAGCTAACACCAGAGGCTTGTTAGGGTCGTAATGGACCAGACAACGATCATTCAATGAAGCCTCTTTAAGCTGCTGAAAGGCTGATTGGCAATCAGCTGACCACACAAACGGAACATTCTTACGGCGGAGATGATGCAACGGTGCAGCAATCTGTGATGCCTTAGGTATAAACCTAATATAATATGTCAATTTGCCAAGAACTGCTTGCAATTCATGCAGATTGCGAGGGGCGGGAAAATCACGAATAGCTGCTAAATGTGACTGGGAGGGATGAATGCCTTGAGCATTAATAACATGTCCCAGATACTTCATCTCCGTAAGGAAAAATGAACATTTATCGATGTTGCAACGTAGGCCTGTCTGAGACAACACTTTAAACAAACACTCCAAATTACGGAAATGTTCAGCAGGCGTCCGACCGGACACAACAATATCGTCTAAATAGTTGCAACACGATGGCACATTAGCCAGAAGTTGTGACAAAAAACGCTGAAAAACAGCTGGAGCTGACGCACAACCAAAAGGCAAACGCAGAAAACGGAACAACCCCAACGACGTGTTTATGACAAAATACTGTCGTGATTGCTCGTCGAGGGGCAATTGCAAATATGCTTCACGGAGATCAATTTTGGAAAAGAAACGAGTTTCCCCTAACTTATCCATCAGCTCGTCCGGTCTAGGCAAAGGAAAAGAATCAATGACAGTCTGAGGATTAACTGTCGACTTAAAATCAGCACACAAACGTAACTTGCCAGACGGTTTCTTTATAATAACTAAGGGAGAAGCCCACTGGCTAGCTGAAACGGGTTGAATAACACCGTTTTGCCAACGACGAAGTTCATCTTCTACAGGTGCCCGGAGGGCGTGAGGCACCAGACGAGCACGACAAAATCGAGGCTGAGCATTATCTTTTAACGTAATATGAGCGGCAAAGTTCGCAGCACAACCTAGTTCGTCTTTAAATATGTCACTGTATCGTTTACACAAATCGGTTATGCTGTCTTGAGGAACAACAACAGAATTAATTTGCAACACATTGTCTTGGATAGACAGGCCAAACAAGTCAAAACAGTCTAATCCGAAAATGTTTACACTGTCTGTAGCGCGGAGCACTGTGAATGACACTGTTTTTGTATTGCCACGGAATGTGGCTGGCACGCTACATACACCTAACACAGGAATTCGTTCTCCACTATAAGTAGCCAAAGAATGTTTTGCCGCTGAAAGTTTAGGGCGGCCGATAGCCGCATACGTAGCACTATTTATGAGAGTCACAGACGCACCAGTGTCTAATTGAAAATTGAAGGTCTTATCCTGGATGCGTAGCTTCACAAATAGTTTATTACACTGTCTCTGAATCGGTGCAGTGGAGGCGGAAGACACAAAATCAGCGCGTTTAGCGCGTGTTCGCTGCTTACGACAAATCGTGGGTTGGGCGGGTGGAACAACAACTCCCGCTTCACTTGCAGTCTGTACATTACTTTTTACAGCGTTTGAAGTACGCTTGGGTCGCATGGCAGAGGGCTGGGTGGGTGGCTTATTGCGAACAAGGTTATTACCCACACGAACCGTGGAAGAGTCTTTAAACGCGACCTTCTGGGCGGGCTGGCTTTGAAGAACATGAATATCCATGGGCTGGGCAGCACTAGAATTGTTCTTGCGTTTACGCAAACAGTCTGGATGTGTCCTTTCCTTTGACAAAAGTGACAAACCGCGTTTCTTAACGGGCAACGTTCACGAGGATGAGCAAGAACACACTTAGGGCAAGACTTAACTCTATCATTTTGCACACGCGGCTGACGAATGTGTTTAACATGACGCGGCCGGCTAGTGTTTACAGTCTGACTCTGCCGGTGGGGCCGCGGGCGTGACATAACTTGCTTAGCACAGGCAATTTGAGAAATACATGGCTGCTCTAACGCACACTCAGCATAGTCAAAAGTATCTTGGGCTTCAATGATGTTCATCACAGTCTCTAATGACGGGTCAGGCAACTTTAAGATAGCAGCACGAATACGAGAATCTGCAATGTTTTGAGTAATAGCGTCTCGTAGCATGACATCACTGTAGGAAGCTCCACACACACAATTAAATCGGCACTGACGGGTGAGAGCCCGTAAATCTGTTAACCACTGTTTATTAGATTGATGTGGCAGTTTCTTTAATCTGAAGAACTTGAATCTGGCTGCTGCCACATGAACTCGCGACTCGAAATACTCAGCAAGCTTGGTAACAACAACGTCATAGTCTAAAGCTTCTGGCTGGGATTCCGGGAACAACTTACAAAATAGTCGATAGATTTCCACGCCTGCAGTGGAAATTAAATAAAGCTGCCGCTCAGTACCTGTGATTTTGTAGACTGTCATGTGCGCCTGCAACTGCGCGAAATATTCTCGCCATTCTTCTCTTGATGCATCAAAAGCACGGAAAGGTGGTGCTGCCTGTGCTTGTTCCTTTTGTGTTGGAGGATTAGCCGCTTGTTTGGCGATTGCTTCCACCAGACTTTGTATTTGCTGACTCTGTAACAAGATCAACTGTTGTAATTCGGCAGACATAGTGAACACAAATTAAACCAGCCCCCAAAATTTTATCGCTATAATTACTATAACCAGAAACAAGTTGAACCAGCCCTGCACACGAGTTCGGAAGTTCTCGTCGCCAGTTTTGTGGCGGCGTTCGTAGCGACAAACAATTCGCTGTAGAAACGGCTTACGAAGTCACCGCCACACTTTTAATAGCGGGCCGACCGGTCCGCTGGAACAGTGAACAGAAAGATGAAAACCCAAACACTCTGATTAAATAAAAGTCGGTACTTATCTTTACTAACGAAGATACAGAAACAGTAGTGAACTCCGTGTCTACAGAAATCTGTCTAGTTCGAGTCGGAGCGGCTAGGTCAGCGTCGGCTGACGACAAACAACAACTCTGCTGCGATGAACACACAACTGACTAGTAAGTACAAAATTCGGTGGCGAGTATACAACTGAGCGGCGAATACAGAACTGTCCTAGCGCTCGCGACTCCAGCGCTTAAGAAACCAGAAGCCAGCGGTGGTGCGCGCAGACTTGCGGCGATTTCCTGTCTCGCTGGCGCTGCTTATGCGGACGGCGCCCGGACTTTGATGCTGCCAACCTTTTGGCAGCGGGCTCGGGTGGCATTACTGGCTAGGATATAACATTACCGTTTGCCAAATTCCTTTCAATCTTTTTCCACTTCACTGCTTGACCCTGTGGGCTCAGGTTAGGTTGAAGTACATCAAAAGGCGTTTCCCACCTATACACTACCTCGTGCGGCGAGAGCCCAGTTCCGGTATTATCTATTGAATTACACGCACAGACAACAAAAATTAAATGCAAATCCCAATCTGAATGTTGTGAATTCGCGTAACGACTTAACATTTTGGATAACTTATGGTGGAATCATTCTGTCCATCCATTTGTTTGGCAATGAAACGGCTGGAACGTAACTTTTTAATTTTTAATAAGCGACGTAAATGTTTCATTAGATACAAAATTACTGCCTTGGTCTGTAATAGTGGTTTCTGCCACACCAAATTTTAATAACTAGCTGTTTATAATTGCCTCTGCCGCCATACTCGCCTTCTGATCTGGAATGGCTACCATAAAAATTGATCTAACGTCACAAACACGTATTTATTACCTGCTGGTGTTCTATTAAAAGGTCCTAGGGCATCTAACCCTAACAAAGAAAATGGATTGTCGCCTTCTGGTAGTCACTGTATCTGAAATTTATGACGACTCAGATCTGCTCGTTGTGCACATGGCATGCATTTCTTACATGTTATTCTACATCACTGTGATGCTTTTTCCAACAAAACTTTTCAGCTATGTCTATCAGTGGTCTGTTTCCTCTGTGACCCGACAATACATGGTTGTTAGCTTGATGTAATACTTCTAGTTCCAGCGCTGCAGAAACTAAGTTGAGAGGTCTGCACTTTGTAGATCTGCATAGCAACCCTTCTTGCGCTTCAAACTGAGGCGATGTTCGAACAATAGGCATTCACTGTCATCTGGTTGTACCTTTATCTATTCTCTCTTGCTTCCACATACTACTTTCAAGGCTGCTACCTTTCTGCATAAAACATCAGCATTTGTGTTTATGACTTCAGACATATAAAGTACCTCGTAACTGAACTCACATAATTTTAATGCCCATGTTGCTAATGGACTTGATGGAACTTTTAACGTATGTAAATTTTAGCATTTCATTTTCAGTTGCTGAATAATTAGCTTCAACCTTATTCAATTGTCTGGAGTCATATGCCACAGGATGTTCTTTTCCGTCCACATTCTGATTTAAGACAGAGCTTAAAGCATTGTTGGATGTATTATACCGAAGTATGAATTCCTATTCAAAGGCAGGGATCTAATATTAATATCTCCTTGAGTTTCTCAAACGTTTCTTGGAATTGTGATGTCCACTGAGAACTAACACTTTTTCGTAGCAGCTTAGTTAACGGTCGTGCAATTTCAGCAAACCCCTTCACGAACTTGCGATAATAATAGCGTAACCCAATGAATGTCCGTAATTTTTTGTAGTTTATGGTGTCAGAAAATAACGGCCGGCGGAAGTAAGTCGAGCAACCGTCCTGACACCGTCTTCACTGATAATATGCTCTAGATAAGTTACTTGTGTCTGAGAAAAATGGTGTTTACCCAAACTTTATGTAAGGTGTACTGCCCTCAATCTACTAAACACTTCATCCAGATTTTTAACACGATCTATAGTTTTTAAACATACGACTATATCGTCTAAAAATACCATACAGATTTTCGGTTTTAATACACGAAGCACACCGAGTAATAGTCTTTGGAAGATAGCGGGAGCATTTTTCAATGCAAACGGTATTCTTCATTGCTGGTTATGACCTGAATTTGATGTGGAAGTAATTTCTGGTCTGTCTTCGGGAAAAATTTGTAGTTGATCATAACCACTTCTAAGATCAGTCGTTGAGAACTATTTACATTTTCCTGGGTTGTTTAATGTTTCTGTTATGTTCGTATTGGATATGCATCGCTTGTGGCTCTTGCGCTCAAGTAACAATAGTTACAGCAAAATAGATATTTTATGGTACTGTCAAATGATTTTTTTGAGTGCAAGGAAAATATTTGCCGACCAAGACCACAGCAATGCTCGATAATACCGTCACGCAATTGTTGACGTATAAATGCGTGGCTGTGGGTGTTTCGCTGTCTTGTTTGGTTTCCTATAAACTGCTGGATTGTCGCCTGTTGGTATGCGGTGTTGTGAGATGGATGTTGGTGGTAGCGGACCATCTGAACTGGATAAGTCTGAATATTCTAACACCTAAGCTTCCATCGCTTCTTGTTCACTATCTTTCAAGTGACGAACCTTGTCACATAGTACAGACGCTTTGACGGTTCGCTTCATGCTGTGATCAATATTCTCATCTTCGAGTATCTCTAGACTCGCAGTAAGTAATTCTTTCAGCGATTGACTTTATCTGTCCCGAAGTTACCCAAGCTTACCGTAATCATGAGTTTCCCATCGACGTTGGTTACGAACGCAACGGTTTCATCTAATGTTTCATTGTCCTGCAGTGGCACAACCACACATAATCTGTGCTGTGCACATCGAGATCTACAAGTACCGAAACCAGCTTCTCTGTACCGATGCGTACAGGTACGCATCGCGGTTGGTGACACTTTAGCAATCGGTGTACCTTGCATTACTGAAACATTTACAGCTGTTGGACCAATTGGAAACAAGTTCTCACCAAGTTCCGCTGTGCGCAGCGAAATATTAATGTTTGCATGATGCCTGTATAGGATATCAAGTACAAGTATCGCACAATACCCTTGTACTACAGTTGAAACACTTCGATAGGCTCACGAAACTCTACAACTCCAATTCTAAAAACGAGCTGTGTTGTCTCCAATGGTATCAACACATTGTTTCCCACTCAATATAATTTATACCTTGGAGTCCCTCGTCCTTCTCGACTAATAATGGATACGTGTGCACCAATATTAACTAGAAATGTACATTCCTTATCATTTACAAAACCCATCAAACAACAGTAGTCTGTGCCTTAATGTCTGCAGTTCTCTGAATTACCTGGAATATTTTACGACGGACAAAACACCCCCGTTAATGTTTAACGTTTTCCACTGATCATTTCCTTTACTTTGCTTCTTATTCCCAAACTCGTTCACCCAGTAAACAAAATGCCGACATCTGTAACATTGTGGTTGACTGCATTACGCCTTCCAGTGCCCTTTTTTCCCCACAATGACAATTATTTTCAGAAGCAAAAAGTCGCTTGTCAATGTGTACCTGTGTAGAAACATGTACCACCTGCAGATGTTTGCCAATACGCAGAGCTGCTGCCAAATTATCTTGATTTTCTATTTGGACACATCGTGATTACTCCACAGGAATTCGTCGCAAAAAAGCATCGAATGATCTGTTTCCTGACTGCCTGCGTATTAGGCGATCCGCGTCAGGATTTCCCGTCATCTCATATATCCGAGCATGCATTACGGATTCTGTCTGAAAAAATCACTACAGTTTCATGTGCCTTCCGTATCAATCCACTCAAATTTACCGTAAAAAATCTGGCGTTATTTTGCTTAGGGTATTTCTGACGCAAACCTTCCGTTAATTGCTGAAATTTACTTGCCTTCCTCAGTGTCTCATGACACATCCCGCACGACTTGGCTTCACCATTAAGGCGGTAAATCAGCCATCCGCGGAGTAATTCCATCTGACCCGTTACACGTTCTGGCTGTAGCTAATACATCAGTAATGAATACCATGATGTCCTCTGTTGTTTCGCCGGAGAAGGATGTGATGAGGTTAGCTATTGTAGAATCTTCTAAAAAGAGGAGCATTGCAACTGTGACTTAAATTCACTCGAACCGGTTGTGAATCTCTAACAGCCCACAGGTTCTAGATGTGCAACCAGTTCCTCATGATAACCTGTGTTGAGCATATTGCTCTGACAATTGTCACACTTGATCTTTTGAAGCGGCAATGCTGTCACTTGTAGTAACTGACCATGTGCCTGCCATATCAGTGGAATTTAACACTATCTTATATGTACACCAAAAATATCTGTGCCAAGATATCCCGTACTGGAAAAATACGAGATTCATTTACTTGTTTTGTCTGATTATCACCTAGCTACATTCAGTACACTCCTGTGTTGCATAACCAAACGACCACAAGTAGAACGTTACCAGTACAAACTTAGTGCACAGTTCACTATAACTCATTAAATTACAAATAGCATAAATTACTGGTAGCAAATACGTTTGTTTACAATTTCCTCTGACGTCTGACAAATTAACAGGCTCCGTTGGTTTTACAAAAGATACTTTTGACATAGCTCGTCCATCAGGATGCCTACACACTGCCATATCACAAAGAAAGAAACCGCGTTGCTTTAATTGCTGAGAACTGTGGACGCTGTAGAGATAGACTACTGTACCCGAACTGCGCCCAGCTGGCGCGTTAGAATGTCAAAACCCCAAGCTGGTTGGATGGCCCTCCCCATAATGCTTCAAACGTTCTCATTTAGAGAGAGATCCGGCGACCTTACTGGACAACACAGTGTTTGGTAAGGACGAAGACAAACAGTAGAAACTCGCCCCTTGCGAGTATGTCTTTTCTTGCTGAAGTGTAAGCCACGGATGGCATACCACAAAGGGTAACAAAATGTGACGTAGAATATTGTCGACGTACCGCTGTGCTGTGAAGGTCCACAGATGATAGCTAGTAGGGTCCTGCTCTGAAATGAAATAGCATCCAAGATGATCACTCCTGGCTAAATCACATAACTTAGCACAATATCCTCAAAGTCTGGTGTTCGGACATGTCTTTGGCGGGAACGACCTGATCTCCCGTAATTTGGTATTTACGGAAATAAACTTTCTTCCAGTTAGCATGACAGCTGTTGGGAAAGCGTTCTCTGTACATTCGTGATGCTTTACGGGCACCGTATCCTACTGCACCATACATTAAGAGCACGTGTGTCAACTCCCGTGACGATTAACATCCCATCTTTGACCACGCGTCATGCAGAGTAACACACCTCACCATGAACACATCAAAAACTGTATAAAGCAGTGAGCGACTGACACCAGGGGTAGTGGTGTGCGTGCGGCACAAGTTGAGGCATCGATTTGATGCACATGGTCGTCACACGACACACGTGCTATAAGATAAGTTGTGTACAGTACGTCCGTTTGGTGCTCAGGGCTGTACGTTATTTATCACTCACTGCGTCTTCCGGTGTACACCAGACACCCGTGGTCTTTGTAAATGTGCGGTGGAACTGCAGGCGCCGTTTCGGTACATGCACTGAGACTGGCGGTTTGAACAATTACTATGAGCTACGTTACTGTTATGCGATGTATGCTATGTATGTCAATAACATAATAAATAAGCATTTCTGATCGTTGGTTCAGCATCTCAATATAATCGATTATGAACCCTCTATCACGCCATTCAGTCTGACCTATATACTTGAACTGAAATATGTGATGTAACATTTTAAATATGTGCAGATTTTTTTATATCAGTTGTGTCATTTCACAGGAATTCCTTCGTAACATCCCATTAGTTATAAATTCTTCCTCCTCATAAATGCAGTCTGGTCTCTACAAATACTTGTCGTGTGATGACAACACCAATGGCAAAACATTTTCCAATACCCTCTCTTAGAAAATCCACAGCACAACTTCTCAAACTAGGGCATTTAACTCAAACGTCTTTACTGTGCCATAAAAGACCATTGAGAACACGGAAGTTAAAAGCAAGTTACGAGAAGGGCAGTAGGGTCTATAGATATTATTAATCCTACCACTAACAATCGCTGTGAAACATGAAAAAAGGAGAGGGGAACAATCTGAGAGCATTTGTAATACACGGAGGTGACAAAAGTCATCGCACACCTCCTTACATCATGTCGGACCCCGTTTTGCTCGGCGCAGTGCAGCACCTGCACGTGACATGAACTGAAGAAGCTGTTGGAAGTCCCCTGCACGGATTCTGAGCCATGCTGCCTCTCTGGCTATCCATAACTACGAAGATGAAGCCGGTACAGGATTTTGTGCACAAACTGATCTCTCGATTATGTCCCATGAATGTTTGATGGAATTCATGTCGGGAGATCTGGGTGGCCAAATAATTCTCTCACATTTCCTGAACATTCTTCAATACAGACGCCAACAATTGTGGCACGGAGACATGGTGCATTGTCGCCCATAAATAACCCATCGTTGTTTAAGAACATGAAGTCCATGAATGGCTGCAAATGGCCTCCAAGTAGTTGAAAATAATCATTTCCAGTCAATCATCTGTTCAATTGGACCAGAAGATCCAGACCATTCCAAACAAACACAATCCACACTACAATGGAGCAATCATAAGCATGCACTGTGCCCTGTTGACAACTTGGGTCCATGGGTTCGTGGGGTCTGCACTACATTCGAAACCTACCGCCTGCTCTTACCAACTGAAATCAGGACTCATCTGACCAGGCCACGGTCAATTATTTAATTTTAATTATCTAATGAACTGAAACTGCTAAGTGTGTCATTTATGTACGTTTCGAGATTCATGATCGTACAGTAAGAGGTTCAGTCACTCAGCCTCGCATGATTTGGTTTTCAAATTTTTCACATTTACCCGGCCGCTGTGGCCGAGCTGTTCTAGGCGCTTCAGTCAGGAACCGCCCTGCTGCTGCAGTCGCAGGTTTGAATCATGCCCCGGCCATGGATGTGTCTGATGTCGTTAGGTTAGTAAGGTTTAAGTAGTTCTAAGTGTAGGGGACTGATGACCTCAGATGTTAAGTCCTATAGTGCTTAGAGACATTTGAACCATTTTTTTTTCACATTTAGATCTCATTTCCATCACACGTCGGTGAGTAGGAGACGTAAACTGGACGACAGTGAACAGAAGTTATACAATCGGTTTAATGTTCCGTAGTACCTGTATTCCAATGCCCACCTGGGTCTTCAGATTTAAGGCTTATTTGTATTCCTAAATGGTTCATTCAATGTGGCACTCTGAACCTCTTTTCCATATCCTTATCTATTCGAAGTGCAGCTACCACTAATGGCCTAACTGTAGAGTTGTCGTTGAATTCCATACTTCCTTTTCTCTTTTCAAGGTGTATGTGAAGGCCACTGTGTTCAAGGCACAGAACTACTGAGCTACTGTTAAAGTATAGGACGAGGATACCTCATGTTAAAATTTTTCAGGACCAGCAGTGAATGGTAGAAGATAGACTGTGGTTCTGGTTCCTGCAGAACCGTCATCAAACAGGTCTCAAGTTTCAAATCCGTCGTAAACTCTAAAATCGCTTTTCTCTTTGATACTATGTACCCTAGTTCAAGCAGGCCTTAATCCGATGCCCACTGAACGAGAGTATTGCTGCAGAGCAGATTCTATTTATGTGTGTGTGGACAGATGGCGCTGGTGGAATAGCCGACGTGTTGCTCGTCTTTTCGCCGTTGCTTTGTGGGACATCGGTGGTACGTGTCTGTAGTATTTCTACACGAAAATCCGATTAAGTTATTTAAATATGAGCTCCCACAGCAGTACAGAGAGCTTAAGCGGATGCTTGAACGATTCGCCGGTAAAGATTGTCTCTCTAAAATGTGCGCTTTTGCTCTGTCTCGCTCGCGGCCAGACTCACTCTCACACACACACACACACACACACACACACACACACACACACACACACACACACGCGCGCGCGCAGAAAGAGAAAAAAAAGAGAAAAAAGGAGTGAGAGAGAGAAAGAGAGGGAGGGAGCGGGAAGGGACGGAACATGGGAGGGGGGAAGAGAGAGAGAGAGAGAGAGAGAGAGAGAGAGAGAGAGAGAACATTTTACTTGTACATATCAACAGGCCTCCTATTAGCAGTACTGCTAAATTCGTACCGAATTATTGCTTTTTTTTTTTTTTTTGCAAATCTGATAATCCAATTTGTAATTCTACCAGTCAGTACTTAAAAATGTCTTTGTGCTAGCGATGAGCTGTGAGCGCATGCCGACCGATAACCGCACAACCACATTCACTGGATTTGTTCGCTGTAGCGATCCATATGCTGGGTTTCATTAATTCGCTAAAATAGCTTATCTGACTGGAACCGAATTTTTGGATGCATGTTTTTTTTTTTTTTTTTTTTTTTGTCTCAACTGCAGATTCACGAAGCCTATAGGAAATTCTGTCTTTCTCTGCAGGGGCAAGGAAATTTTTGTATTCAAATAAAGACACTTCTCTTTAGTGTTGGAAAGAATGAGAGTTGACCTCAGTGATGGATTGTGTTTGGAATAATTTAACTATCCGCAAAAAGCACATTCATTTCTAACGAAATAACCGGTTTCACTGAGGATAACGTGGTCTGCTTGGCGGTGGAATCGAGCCATAGCCTGCATTTTATGATCTGAGAATGGCAGATGTTGGCCTAAACCAGTTGTTTTGTTGGAAATAAATAAGCTTGTGTGGTTAATTAAATTGCTGTAATATCTTTAGTGTACACGAGGTCCTCATTTTGCTTTCTTAGACATTGAAAACATTTTTATTTACGAGAAGACCAATGGTAAATCATGCCGTTGTAAAATACTAAAACAATAAACACTTCCTAAGCTAACAAGAGCTTTTCAATAAAACGTGTTGCCGTCGATTAACTTCGCAACCTGTGAGTAGAATGTAGTTGTCACAACGCGCGTCTGCAGATGCCAGCCTTGGAAATGAGTTGGCCATGGCTAGAACGGCGTCAGATATTCTACTGCTAAGTTCTAGTTATGCACTGTGTTATTTTGATGAGCTCTGCATACGAACTTCACAAATTTACAGGTAACAAAGAGATTGAAAAAGACGAAAACCGAACACAAAGCCCGTCAGGCTAAACTGCATAGAAGTTGATCACATCTAATGAAGTTGTATTCAAGAGGGCTGTACTGGTTACATCAGTTCAAGATCATTAAGTTGGAAATGAGTCTCCTGAATACTTAGTGACAAATACATGAAAAACTTAGTAACTGGTAACAGCATGTCTATCTTGTTTCAAACTTTCAGCATAAAGTAAAGAACACCAATGTGGTTAACTCAATTTCACAGATATTTATACAAATTGAAACACATCATAATTTAAAAACTAGTCCTTCGAGAAAAGAACGCCGTCGAGATAGGCCGAGCGGTCTCAGGCGCTGCAGTCATGGACTGTGCGGCTGGTCCCAGCGGAGGTTCGAGTCCTCCCTCGAGCATGGGTGTGTGTGTTTGTCCTTAGGATAATTTAGGTCAAGTAGTGTGTAAGCCTAGGGACTGATGACCTTAGCAGTTAAGTCCTGTAAGATTTCACACACATTTGAACATTTGAGAAAAGAACAGTAACAGATCGTGAAATACGTCGGTTTATACAGCAGGTCTCGATTTAAACTATTGCATAGTCCGCTTCAGTGCGTATAACAATAGATGACGTTAGTTCAACGGGGCACGCAATAAACAATATTAGCTGAACTCACGTTAGACTCCTGAACGTTCTACACCAACCATTATTGTTTACTATTAGTGACTTTGGGCGTATGTCACCTGTTATATCCACTGCAGATAGCTATTTAATAGCTGAAATCTAGATCTACTGTAACAAAGCGACGTATTTCGCTGTCAATCGATTGTTGTTGTTTTCTCTTTTGTCTATATTCTACGATCGCGGCGCATAACGGAATCATACGAATTCCAGTCTAAGTAAAAATTAAGTTCACTGTCAGTTGGTTCAAATGGCTCTGAGCACTATGGGACTCAACTTCTGAGGTCATTAGTCCTCCAGAACTTAGAACTAGTTAAACCTAACTAATCTAAGGACATCACACACATCCATGCCCGAGGCAGGATTCGAACCTGCGACCGTAGCGGTCTCGCGGTTCCAGGCTGCAGCGCCTAGAACCGCACGGCCACTTCGGCCGGCTCACTGTCAATTGCTAAAGGAGTTAGCATATATCTTTTCGGCCTTTTCTTATCGTTTCTTAGCCACTGAAGTAACAGAATTCTAATCGTATAATTATCACTCACATAAAACTGATAATGGCAACATGCATTGCAGATAAAGCCACGTAAGGTCGTACGAGGAAGGAAATAATTCAGCTTTCCAGCTTATCACCACTCTTCTTCAATTTCAATATGGTAGAAGTACGTAATGCTAAGCCGGCCAGAGTGGCCGTGCGGTTCTAGGCACTACAGTCTGGAACCGCGAGACCGCTACGGTCGCACGTTCGAATCCTGCCTCGGGCATGGATGTGTGTGATGTCCTTAGGTTAGTTAGGTTTAAGTAGTTCTAAGTTCTAGGGGACTGATGACCTCCGAAGTTGAGTCCCATAGTGCTCAGAGCCATTTGAACCAATTTACGTAATAGTAACGAAAGCGATGGAAACAAGTTTAAGGAAAGATTTGTTTTCGAAGGGGGTTCAGCGTTTAGAGCATTGTAAATAGTATTTGTCAGTCAAGGGAATATTATCATTCTCAGTATTGTCAGTGACACTGTATAACCCGCCTCATAAGACTCGCTTTTCTTTTATGCGCTGTGAAGGAACGCTAGCATGGAAAACTATTGTTAATACTCCAGATAAGGTTAGTAACTTTTAGAAATACCCAAACAGGTGCTTTACAATATGGTTAAAATAAGTGTCTTGCAATTACGTTGTACATAGCCGCTTTAGCTGCATTAATTCACAGTATATCCTCTGAATGCACATACAGTCAGAGGAAGCCTGTTAGTTGTCCGAAGTTGAGTTTATTGTAAAGACCGCGTATATTACCAACGGTTTGTCGTATGCATTCAGTACCACTTGAAAGTGTATCATAAAATCATAAAGTCCTCGAAAAATATAACCGCATGTCAAAATTTGTGAATAGCCACAAAATTGGTACCTCTTCGTATTGCCTGCAGCATTGGAAAAACACCTTGCATTTTTTCTGATGAGTTGTTCTATGCTGCCCGCCATGAATTCGTCGCTTGTGCCAACATGTTAATTTCCGAGTAATACCTGCAGTCTACGACTTCCCTTATTTGCTGATGCATTCCAATCTCTGTCTTTCCGTACTGTTTTTACTCTCTACAGCTCCCTCTAGTGCACCACGGAAGTCATTCCCTGATGTCTTGATGCAAATGTTATAATCCTTTGCCTTCTTCTTATCAGTGTTTTCCATACGTTCCTTTCTTCGCCGATTCTCCAGACAATGTCTTCATTTCTTATCATATCAGTCCACTTAATTTTCAACATTCTTCTGTAGCGCCACATCTCAAACGCTTCCGTTCTTTTCTTTTCCAGCTTTCTCATAATCCATGGTTCACTACCATACAATTTTGTGCTCCAGACGTACGTTCTCAGGAATTTCTTCCTCAAATTGAGGTCGCTGTGTGCTACTAGTAAACCTCTCTTGGCTAGGGATGCCCTCTTTGCCTACGTTACTCTGCCATTTATGTCCTCCTTTCTACGTCCGTCGTGTGTTACCTTACACCATTTTATATTGGCGTACTCTTTTTTCCATTTCGACAAATCCTATGAAAGATCCAGATAATTCTGAAGTCTTGCGTCCATTATCAGTTGCATCGTCAGAATTGCCTTTCTGGTGGCCTTCCCGGAATTCAAACTGATCGTAATCTAACACATACTAAATTTTCATTTTCATTCTTCTGTTTATTATTCTGGTCAGGATCTCTAACATATGTTCTTGGTCTGTGGTAATTCTCGTACTTACATGTCCTTGCTATCTTCAGGATAGTCCGAATGTCTGATTCTGTGTCTCCAGGCTCACAGTTACTCTTCATCAACAATACTTCGTAATCATATAAATGCCATACATCCACAGAAACATCAGTTAATTACTTTCGTCTTCTTTTTTCATTGAACCACTGAAGGGGATTATATAATTTCACGTAAGTTCTCTTAGGATTGTCTGTTCTTTAGTTTTCCCACAACGGTTGTATAACAGATTGTTGACTTGGAAATTGGTGCACCTCACCAATCACATGAGCACTCTATCTTTTCGTAATCTGGCCGCTAGTAACCTTAGCCAGTTTAAAAGTGATCCGTCAAATCTGTCTATTTACAGATTTTCTGTTACCATTTTCTAGCCTTACAAAATAAAATATGAGCGTGTACCAGTTTGACTACCTTCGAGCAGTTAGCTGCGTTCCATTACAAAGCTCCAGCAACGGCCGAGAGCGTCCTGTACCACGCTGTACCACAGCGTGTTTGTATAGCCAATCAGGTACTCTGTACGTTGCGCCGTGACGGGAGCATAGTTATTGCCAAAGACAAATACATTGATTTGATTACACTAGGGGCGGTGAGATGAGTACCTAACTACATGAGGAAGACGAGGAGAAAACGTCTATATGCAACTGATTCGTGGCTTGATGCCGGCCTGGGTGGCCGAACGGTTCTAGACGCTACAGTCTGGAACCGCGCTACCGCTACGGTCGCAGATTCGAATCCTGCCTCGGGCTTGGACGTGTGTGATGTCCTTAGGTCAGTTAGGTTTAAGTAGTTCTAAGGTCTAGGGGCTGATGACCTCAGAAGTTAAATCCCATAAGGCTCAGAGCCATTTGAACCAACCATGGCTTGCTACTGCACTAAACCATAGTAACTTAAACCTCCACGTAATATTTACATTATAAATTACTTGTGTCGTTGCACTTCGTTTAACTAAAAGCATTTAGTGAGCACATGACAAACTGTTTGCAATACTTACGTGTCACTGTCGTTTTATTTATATTAGTCTCCACTCCACTTCTGCCGACTTCTCTATGGGTAATTTCAGACAAAAAAATATCAGTTTTCTTTGCCTGGAACCCGGTCTCGTAAACTGACGTAAGGTCGGTAAAGCGGTGTGCTGACTTCATGCCCCTCCAATTCCGCATCCTGTGACGCCTGTGGTCTGAGGATAACACGGCAGCCGGTCGGTACCGTTGGGCCATTACGGCCTCTTCGGGCGGAGTTTAGTTCACCTAGAACCACTTCTGTGAAACACTATTTTTTGAGAACGCGTATGTTTGTAAACAGTTATCTGGAACGTAGTCTATCTATGGACTTTCGTGGTCACTTCTTTTGTGGAACATTCATATATCTGTTAATATTTTCAGTGCCCCCCTCCCCCGCCTCCGGCAGGCATGGTAGCTTTGGGAATGACTGATGGCCGACTTGCCGCCCACCTTATGCTGTTGGCGCCATCTAGTCTGCGCACGGTGGCCCCGCCCCCTCCAGGCGTAGTAACTGCGGGAACAGAAGATGGCCGATGCCACTCATAGCGTGTGCTGACTACCGGCGCCGTCTCGTCTACATTATGTTTCGTTTACTGTGCGGATCGATTTTGCCTCAATCCGTGCTCGGGCACACTGCCGTAACTGTAGACTGCGATTTAGCTGTTGGTTTACCTTCCTACCATTCTGTGGTGAAACTTTTGCAGTTAAGTGCAAAATTGTTCTTCATCTCTAAAAGAATTATTCTCAGCATCATCACACAAAAATTTTATTTTTATAGACATGTCCCAAAACACATTTAATCTATACTTACCATAAAATTGAGGAAATCAGACGCAGAACACAATGACGACCTGTCTCAAGCAGGCTACTAGAATCTGAGCACCCAATGATCTGATTAGCTGACACCAATACTGGTTAAATCGTAAACGGCGTAATATATCGCATTTTTTAACGATTATTGATCAGTAGGACCTAGCCTGCAACACCACTGCAAGCTTTTCATGCAGTTTCTGGACACCCTATGAAAAAGGAACAAACACCTCTATAGTGTTTTGAATCTCTATGTGTTGCATTACCAGAGTCCTTGCATTTATCCAAAACGCATCAAGCAGAGAGGTCTGCTTCATTGATGTCTGTCATAATGCATCACGAGACAGACTAAGGATCACATGGCAGGCACGAGTAGTTCCGTCTGTTATGTATACATTTGAGATCGAATCAGGTAAGTGATTTGTGTGGATGTAACAAATAACAAGGTGATGCAGTTACGGAGTACTTCTACTGCTGTTATGTCTCTCACTTCTGTCACATATCAATGAAACATATCTCCATATTTTAACGTACAAAGTAAACTTTGTGAACCTTGCACGACTTATAAGCTCTTTTAAACTACAAAATCAAAAGTGTTTTTATCTGTTTTAGAGTAAATATTTGAAATTAGTAGGAGGAATTCACGTAGTCGTCAGATGATGGGCCTATGCCGAAATAAGACACAATCAATTAACACGTTCGTTAAGAAATTTTCCAATTGCAGTTACATTCTTCAGTTAAATTTCCGACAAGAGTAATGGTGTTTTGAAGCGATGAAGCATAAAATTACATTCTAAAAATCCTTGAGATTTTATTTCCTGATTTTATACTACTGCTGCCAACTGGATATCATTCTAGGAAATTGGGAAATTTGTATCAGGTTCCTATGGGACCAAACTGCTGAGACCACCGGTCCCTAGGCTTACACACTACTTAATCTAACTTAAACTAACTTACGCTAAGGTCAACACACACACCCATGCCCGAGGAAGGACTGGAACCCCCGACGTGGGGGGGGGGGGGGGGGGGGACCTGGTCATTCTTTGAAATTTTCATTGAATGTACGTATACCAGAGCTTAAAAATGTGATTGGATCCCAAAGCTAAATACCTTTAAAGATCGCAACGTCGAACATTTCAACTTACATTCTCACTGCAACATAATGAGCTACGTGCTGTGCGTACCTGGTGGCTAATTGTAGAAATTCGATCCCAAACCTTAGATGAGAGTCTGCATCTCTCTTTTAATGCAAGAACTAAAATAATGAAATTAGCAGTAAATTGTTACACTGAGGAATGAAACGTATGGTGATTGTCTTCAAGTGGCGAAACTGAATACAAAGGAACTATTACTCCGTCTTATCCAGCCAATGAAACATGATTGCTGTAAATAAATGAGCGTTTAGGTAGCTCACAAATTTTTCCTTCACTTATATTTTCGTTCCAGTAAGTTTGACGCTGATTATTCACTTATCTAAGTGAACAGTACTAGTGAAAATAGCGCAGTATTGAATTTAAGGTCTTAGTGTGAGAAAAGTGCTTTTGTGGTAGGAATATGAAGTTTGTTGATTGTCTGGCACCAGGGATACAGGGAGCGGCCGCGTCTTCCCAGCTGTGCAACGTGGAGGCCCTCGCCTATGGTAAAATAACTGTGGTGATTGGTTCCAGAGACACGTGGTGGTCAAGCGACAAACTTGGATGGCTAAGCTATAAAGCCACCAATCACCATTTATCTCGGCAGGAGTTCCCCTCAAGACTGCGCACTCGAGCAGTCGAGAGTCGTGATATTCAAAGCGCAGCTTTTCGGTATGAGATCTGCCGCCGGCCGAAGTGGCCGTGCGGTTAAAGGCGCTGCAGTCGGGAACCGCAAGACCGCTACGGTCGCGGGTTCGAATCCTGCCTCGGGCATGGATGTTTGTGATGTCCTTAGGTTAGTTAGGTTTAACTAGTTCTAAGTTCTAGGGGACTAATAACCTCAGCAGTTGAGTCCCATAGTGCTCAGAGCCATTTGAACCATTTTTTTTTAGATCTGCCTCTGATGTAATTTCTATCCTTGTTACATTTCCCAGTAACATACTTTGTTTCCGTTAGGACCTTGCTAAGTCACTTTGTGAGTGCCTGTCTGTTCAAAAGTAACATGTTTTCTGCGCACACCACAAAATGTAGGTGCGAGCGCGCTTGCGAGTGTTTCTGTTCACGAGCGAGCGCGGGTGCGCTCTCGTGTGTGTGTGTGTGTGTGTGTGTGTGTGTGTGTGTGTGTGTGAGGTGCGTGAACCGAATTCCCTTTTGCTCTCATTGGAAAATGTGTTGAGAAATTCTTCTTCTTTCTTACACAGCTATATTTGTAATCAGTATCTGCAGCAGGACGTCGGTACCATATCCCCCTGTGTCGCAGCCAGTATGAAAGCAATTACCATCGAAGGTACAGGAGGCGAACCTCTCCGAAAATTAGGTAAGGAGAACTATATTGCTTGCCCAAGAGATAGTCATTTCGTCAATACTGTATGCCAGACTACAATAATTATTTTCGATGCATACAAATGAATTTCTTATGCACAACAACCCGCTCCAAAATCCGTTACCTGTTTTTTTCTCGCATTACCACAGGCAGCCAGGCAGTGTAGGATGATCCATTAGATTTCAATAGTGCAGCCTCATCAACTGCATTTCTTCTAATATTTCGGATGTAAGCGTTCGCTGATCTTCGGGGTGAGTCAACAAGTCTGCAGCTATATTTTCTCGGTTCACTTTGAAGATGGCCGAAAGCTGTACGAAAGAAATATTAGAATAAATATAGCTAATGTGGCCCTTTGATGGCTCAGTTATTGTATCTTAACAATTGGCAAAAGTATAGAGAAAAGTTTCACATACCTTAGAACATTCTTTTTCATTTCCCTAAATTTCATTCCACCTGGTACGACGACTCTCATTGCAGAATTTGGCAAATTTTATTTTACTATTTAAGTTTGTGGCCAAATGCCCTACCTCACGCCAAGTCGTCAAAGTTGCCTGTGAGAGGGAAGTCTTGAGTGCTATCTGTCTGCAAGACGAGTAACTTTTCTTATGTGTGTTATTGTACACCGATGTGATAAAGGTCATCGGTAGAGATATGCACATATACAGATGGCGGTAGCATCTCGTGCACAAGGTATAAAAGGGCAGTGCATTTGCCGAGCTGTCATTTGTATACAGGTGATTCATGTGAAACCTCTCTCACGTGATTATAGACGCACGACGGGAAGTAACAGACTTTGAACACAGAATGGCAGTTGGAGCTAGACGTACAGGACATTCTGTTTCGGAAATCGTTAAGGAATTCAATATGCCGAGGTCCACAGTGTCAAGAGTGAGCCGAGAATACCAAAATTCAGGCATTACGTCTCACCACGGATAACGAAGTAGTCGACGACCTTCACTTAATGACCAAGAGCAGCGTCGTTTGCTTACAGTTGTTAGTGCTAACAGACAAGCAACACAGCGTGAAATAACTATAGAAACCAATGTGGGACGCACGATGAACGTATCCGTTAGGACAGAGTGGCGAAATTTGGCAGCAGACGACCAAAGTGAGTGCCTTTGTTAACAGTACGACATTGCCTCTCCTGCGCCTGTGACCATATGTATTGGACAATGAACGATTGGAAAACCATGCCCTGTTCAGATGAGTCCCAATTTTAGTTCGGAAGAGTAAACTGTAGGGTTCGAATATGATACACACGCCACGAAACCATGGACCCAAGGTGTCAACAGTGGTGAGCAAAGAGAGTTCTGGCGCACTTTTGATATCAAATTGCTATGCTAATTAATAAACCTCATCAATTAAACCATCCCTGCACTTAAGGTACTGTTCTGCTAAGTATTTTATAACCCCCTGGACTTGATTTATGACCTCCTGGGGTTGTTTTACGACTCCCTGTGGATAATCTGTATTGAGAAACGCCCAACCCCTCTCCCTCCTGTACCTCCGCCTCACTGCTCTGAGAAAAGGGACACTTCTTTATCACCCCTCCTCACTTCAGTTCTAAACCACTTTTCCTAGCCCTTCCCTCCCCTCCCCCAATCTCCCCCCCCAACTCTACTCCATCTGGAAACTGGTGGAAAAAAGACTCACTCTGTGCTGAGCTGTCAGTATGGAAGGATCTTACTAAACAACTGTCAAATTAATGTCATCCACCATAATAATACGTTGTTCAACTTAATTTGCAAATTCTTTATTTAATCAGTTTGCAGAAGGCAGGGATCCTCCCTTTTCGTCCCCTACTTGGGTAGAATTCAAGTCTGTAGCCCCCACCCCCACTTTACATAACATAAGAACTGTAAACACCGAGGAATGGAATGAAGTGCAATTATTAGCCTTTTTTTGGGTCATCCGCTTCTGTTGGCCAGGTTTCAGAGCCCTGAGTGCATGCATCTCAACATGACACAGGTCGAAAATTACGAAATATCCTAATTACAGATCATGATACTAAATACAGCATGAATATCATGAAACTATTACTCACATCCGCTCAATGTTTAAAACGATCCTACATACCTATCGTGTGCCTAGAAAGATCGTAACAAGCCCTGCGTTCCAGCAAATGGCATGTCACGAGATTGCACGTCCTTGTGTGCACAGAGAGTGACCTAGCCTGCAGCTGTGGTGATTCTGAGACAGACATATGCTTGCAGGACTAAGACTCATATCGTGGCTGGATCAACTACCGTGAGACCCAACATGCCTGAGGTGCCCATCCTTCTTGACATGCAGAGAAACTCCTTTCGAAGACCACACAGCCTCCTGCAGAGAAACTGGTGTCAGGGGCACACAGCCGCCTTCGCCAGGAATTGCGATGGCTGAGACGCTGGATCCTCGCATGCACACCGGACAGGAGAGGCCTGCACAAGCGTCGACCTTGCCTGCAGTTGTGTGTCCCATAGGCTGCGTACACCACTACCACCAGTATTCCTCCTTTACCAGTCTGCGGTGTGTTATCGTACAGCATCTGACATACACCTTGCAATTTCCCCTCTGAGACGCTATAGTGACAACCTTCAGGGTGATAAATCAACTACCTTGGACACCAAATTAAACAATGATTCTCTGTAATGATGCATTGCTATGTGCCCCTAGTACACAATAATGTTTGTAAAATTTGTAAATTGTCGTATTACGGCAAAACATCGGTTAAATGCTGTTGGTAAAATCCCTCTAATAAAATACATACAACACATCCGCTTCTGTCGCTGCTTAACCATCAAATAGGTTAGTAGGTTAGTTCGCTATTGAGTCACCGAGAGTGTGCCATGAGCGCCGCCACTGGGGCTTGGCCTCTGACAGCACACACATACTCGAGCCCGCAACCACAGAGAAGTGGCTCCCTTTGATCTCACAGCCCAATGACCGAGAACTAGAAGGTGGTGCCCCTTGATATTCGATACCCAGGAAACCACCTCCACTGTCTCTCCAGTGGTTACTTCCTTTTGTAACACCTGTGCCTGAAACCTGTAGACCAAGGTGTTCTCTTGTCCTCTCTCCAATTCCCCCAATTTGCTCCCCTCTACCACCTGTGAATTGGTGGGAATAAGGCACCGTCTCTGCTGAGCTGCTGGAGAGGTAGTATATAAAGCAGTGTCTTCATTTACTTATTATTATTATTATTGGTGTTTTGCCCTTAAAGAGCGCATTTGGACTAAACTACATGGCCAGTTCCTTTTGCTGCCTTCCTTGCTGCCCAAACTTCCCTCATTCGCTCGCTGTTTCTGTTTCCGGTCCTCTGTCCATGCTTCTTGTCGGCTTCGTGTCTTCGGCTTCATCTTGATTGCCTTTTTGGTTGCCCATATTTCTTTCATCTTCTGGCTGTGATCTTGCTTTCGTTCTTCGGTCCATTTTATGCCTGTTCGTTTGTCGCATTGTATCTCATGTAGTTTACTTTTCTTAATGATGTTTCTGAACTTTATTCTGTAGTTTATTGTGTCTGCTGTTATGTTGAGCTGGTTCAGGTCGTTTTCTACCTCTGCCACCCATTTGTTGTTTCTAGTGGTTACCCAGTCAAAGATCTGTTTGGTCAGCCTGTGTGATGGCATTCTGTATAGGTGTCCATAGAATTGTAGTCTGTGTTTTCTAATCTTTTCTGTGATTGTCTCCGTATGTTTGTACAGTTCCTCTGTAGGTTTCTTGATCCATATTCCATTGTTGTTAGTTGCGCCAAATATTTTCCTAAGTATTTTCCGTTCTACTTTTTCTAATTGTCTGATACGTGTATGCCCTCGGATTAGTGTGGTCTCTGCTGCATATAGTGCCTCGGGGAGCACCACCGTGTCGTAATGGCGTAATTTGGCTTTTTGTGAGATAGACTTCTTGTTGTAATGATTCCACACTACTTTGTATGCCTTGTCCAGTTTAGTCTTTCTTTCTTCATTTGAGTCTCTGTTATGTCCACTCATTTGTAGTGTTTCACCGAGGTATTTGAAGTTTGCTGTTTTGTAAATCGTGCCATACTTTGTGTTCAGAGATGAGAGTTTCTTTGTGCTCATAAACTGTGTCTTTTCGTAAGAGATCTGTAGTCCAGTTTTGGAAGCGATTTCGTGCAGTTTTTCAATAGCGTCTTTTGTTTCCTTTATACCTTTCGTGACAATTGCCAAATCGTCTGCAAAAGCCAGGCATTTAATCTGTAGGTTTCCTAAGGTTATCCCCTGTTGTGATGTTTCCCATTCTTTTATGACCTTATCTAACACCAGATTGAAAAGGAGAGGTGAGAGGCCATCGCCTTGTCGGACACCTGTGCGAATTTCGAAGGGCTCTGATAGTTCCCCACAGAACTTTACTTTGGAGGTCGTGTTGGTTAAAGTTTGCTTTATGATAGCCCGTGTTTTGTTGTCTGCTTTGTATTCTGCTAGAATTTTGAAGAGAGTTTTCCGGTCGATAGAGTCGTACGCCTTTTTGAAGTCAACAAAGGTAATGATCAGGTTCTGTTTGTGTTGTAAAATCATTTTCAGGTTCCAAATTTGTTCCACACAAGACCGCCCTTTACGGAAGCCTGCTTGGTATTCCCCAATCAAGTGGTCGGTTTGGTATTCTAGTCTGTTCAGTAAAGCTTTAGAGAGGATCTTGTATGTGACCGGTAGTAGGGATATTCCTCTGTAGTTGTTCGGGTTAGTCTTGTCACCTTTTTTGTGTAGTGGGTGTATCAGGGCAGTTTTCCAGTCGTCAGGAATTTTCATGGTCTTCCAGATGTCTTCCAAGATCCTGTGGATGTCTTTGGTGAGTTCTGGGTCTTGTAACTTCCAGATTTCCGCGATGATGCCATCTTCTCCTGGTGCTCTACGGTTCTTGAGTGACTTTATTATTTCTTTAACTTCTTCTAGAGTTGGAGGTTCACTGTCTGGATTGTATGTGCTCGTTTCTGTCATCATTTCTTCCATGGGGGGGTCTGTGTTGAGCAGTTTTTCAAAGTACTTTGCCAGAATGTCACAATTGTTTTTAGTATTGGTTTCTAGGGTTCCATCCGGTCTTCTGAAGCACAAGTTGGGTCATATTTTCTCTGAACGTTCTGTAGAAGTTTCTTGTATTGTTCTTCATGAAGTCCGATTCGATCTCTGTCAGTCGCCGTTTGTCATACTGCCGTTTTTCACTGCGAATGATTTTGCTTGATTGCTTCTGTGTTTTCAAGAAGTTCATCCATTTCTCTTGGGATTTATGGCTACTAAATTTTTTCCATGCACTGATTCGTTGGTCAATAGCTTGGTCACATGTGTGGTTCCACCAACGGTGTTTCCGTGTTCGTGGTGCTTGTGCTAGTTTCATGGCCTCTCGGATTCTTCGTGAAAGTTGTGTCCAGTCTGTCGTTTTCTCCATTTTAATTTTGTGTAATATTTGTGTCTGGTTTAAAGTAACGTATTCTGGATCTGGTCTAACAATTTTGTTCTTCTGGAGCTTTTTCTTGGGCAAAAGACGAATCCTGATCTGTAGTAGGTGGTGGTCTGAGTCGAAGTAGCCTTTACGAGTGTCTATGTTCAAAATTTCTTTTTGTGAGTCTTTCTGCACTATTACGTGGTCGATTTGTAATTCTTGCTTTCCGCTGGGGAATTTCCATGTGGTAAGTTTTCGTGTTGGTTTCTTGAATTTTGTTGACATAATGGCGAGGTCGTGGCTTTTGCAAAAGTCTATCAGATGTTTTCCGTTTTTGTTGGTGTCCTTGTGTGGAGTATGTTTTCCTGTGATATGTCTGTATATCTTTTCTTTTCCGAGTTTGGCGTTGAAGTCTCCCAGTATTATTTTGACTCTATGTGCAGGAATTTTTCTGATAGTTTCTTCCATTGTCGTCCAGAAGTCATCAATTTCGTCAGGGTTTTTCCTGCTGTAGTCATTAGTTGGTGCATGTGCGTTGATTATTGTGTAGGATTTATTGGCTGATTTCACTGTGATGGTGCTGATTCTTTCGTTTGGTGACGAAAAGTCGATTATGCTGTCCGTGATGGACCTGTGTACTGCAAATCCTGTGCCAAAAAGCCTTAGGTTTTTCAGTTGTCTCGATGGTTTTCCTTTGTATATTCTGAAATTCTCCGTGTTGAAATGGTCTTCGTTTGTGAATCGTGTTTCTTGCAGTGCACATATTTTGATTTGAAATTTTTCGAGAGTGTCTGTCAGTTGTTTCATCTTTCCTGTCTTCATCAGTGTGTTCACGTTGAGTGTGCCGATGTAGTGTTTGCGTTTGGTCTTGAGGGAGTTTGAGAAGCTCCGATTCTTCTCATGATGTCCGTGAGCCCCCGGAATCCGAATTTACTTACTTTATTAATTTTTGAAGTTGTTGGAATGCCCTCCACATTCCACTGTTCACCACTCCCACTTTCTGCCTCCGCTCTCCACCAACCCCCGCCCTTTATTCCCGATAGCGTGTGTGCACTTCGAAGTCTGAAGACCGACTGCTCTGGTTCACATTACCACAACTAGAAGGTGCCTGAAACAGACCTACAGCCCCCCGCACTTTTTCCAGTGACCTAGCCTGCAGCTGTGGTGGTTCGCAGACAGACATATGCTTGCAGGGCTAAGACTCACATTGTGGATGGTCCACTACCGACTTGTTAATGGTAAAGATCTATGGGAGCTTCATACAACATCTGCTGGTGCTTCCACTGCTTATCCCAGAGGGTTCACCTCGGTGTATGTGCTCAGCTGAGCTAGTTCACAGAGGTCGTTCGCAATTACAGGGCACTCTTCCCCCCTATTTCGAAATGAGCTGCCCCTTTTGAACCTGTCGGCCAAGGATCCTTAAAAAAACTCTAGACGGCCTCCACCTCTCTCTCTCTCTCTCTCTCTCTCTCTCTCTCTCTCTCTCTCTGTGTGTGTGTGTGTGTGTGTGTGTGTGTGTGTGTGTGTGTCATGTAACTGCTTCTCTGTCTTTGGCTGACCCTACCCTCAAAATTGTCTTTGATATAATTTCGTACCGACCAAAAGTAGGAGGGCACTTTACCTTCTACAGTTGATGTCTATTGATGGAACAGAACTAGCTGAGTTCCTCGTATTCAGTAAACTTTGGTATTTTGCTTTGGGGACAGAGCATAGCACATATTCCTAAATTGCACAACCGACTGACAGTAGTGATGTAGAATAGTGCACTCATTTCAATAAAAAAAAAGTTAAAATGTGTGTGAAATCTTATGGGACTTAACTGCTAAGGTTATCAGTCCCTAAGCTTACACACTACTTAACCTAAATTATCCTAAGGACAAACACACACACCCATGCCCGAGGGAGGACTCGAACCTCCGCCGGGACCATTCCAATACAGCAACAGCCATTCTGGAAAGGTTGTTCTGCATTGATCTTATTCCCAGCACCCATCCAAGTACACACAATCTCTCTAGATTTGGGCATGATGAGAAGGTTAGTATTTCTAGTATGTTACAGTAGATATGAGCCCAAAACATTTGAGAGTGTTACGGTGATACAAGAGATGGTTAAGATTAGGAAGTATAGGGAGAAACATTTGATTTATGCATGGTGGAGCTCCAGGCAGAAGGAGTTTGAAACAGTTTCCTTAAGTCAATTCTACTATCAATTCTGGAGAATTTTTCTAGTATTCAAAGGCCATACCAAGGAGATTTTGGAAAGAGAGGTATAAGCATAGAACATAAGCACACAGTCCTAAATCTACACAGTTCTGCACTTAAATATGCTACAAATTTAAGGTCATGTAATTCTCTGATGTCTTATTGTGTGGAATGCAATGCAGTTAACCCTCCAATGCATGAAATATATTTCCAACACATCACACATAATCACCCTGCAAGTTTTGTATCCCACTTATTACGGTGAGAAACTACTACTTTCTACACCAGCATCGTAGATCCTTTGTGACACATCCACTGTACAGCTTTCTGGGGGTGTATAGTGCCCACTGTTCACGTCCGATCACAGTTCAGAAATTATGCCATGCACACGTAAGTCCTGTAAAATGGTCGTTAGCAATGGAAAATGAATGAAACAACGACATCTTAAGCAGAAATAGACAAATGCATAGCATCAGTGTTTGACATGTGAAATCACGTACCAAGCTGCACTAACTCCATGAACGGAACACTGTCTTCCACATACAACAACTGTCAAAAGGATGTGTGCACAGAATTTTCAGTACCACAAAAACCCCTGTCAAATTGTTCAAATGGCTCTGAGCACTATGAGACTTAACTTCTGAGGTCATCAGTCCCCTAGAACTTAGACCTACTTAAACCTAACTAACGTAAGGACATCACACACATCCATGCCCGAGGCCGGATTGGAACCTGCGGCCGTAGCGGTCGCGTGGTTCCAGACTTTAGCGCCTAGAACCGCTCGGCCACCCCGGCCGGCGAAACACCTATCACGACTAAGAATGACTGCAGTTGTGAAACTATAGACTCGATTTATGGGCAGAGAATTTTGTAAATCGATAAATTCTGTATTTGTTACGGCTGAATGTCTGTCACCGCAAAGACTGTGGAAACACATTTGTAAGTCAACAGGACCCTTTCCACCCCACCTGACCAGTTCAGGGAGGCTCACTGGCGGCCCGTGCCTTAATCATGACAGGTTCATTCATTTTGCTTGCACCCAAGACAGCCGGCTGCACTGTGCAATGCCATGCAGCAAGTAGTGATCGATGAACTGTGTTTACAGCACTATGGTGCATTTCCAAACAGCTGCCCAAAAGTGATGCCCCCTATATTTAATCCCATGTTCCACAGTGACAAGGTAGCAGATGTCTTGGCTTTCCTTTTAGAAAGAGAGCAAGAGCATTGATTCCTCATGTTGCGTCCAGCTCCATGATCACTGTTTTGGTGTCCTCGATGTCGGTCATCCTAACATCCAAATCTTTGCACACTGCATCTTCCATTTTTATGGCTTACAATGCATAACTGCAAGTGGAACAAGGGCATTTTCTCAGGACTTAAGCCTATAGAGCGCGGATAATCTGCGATATCAGTTGTCAACTGCACTGGTGGTGGAATGGAATATTTTCACACACCCAGGCTTGCATGGAAGCACCCTCATTTTTGTCGCATTTTCCACAATTTTACGAATTTTCATCAGTTCGCAATTTATTCTAATGTTTTCCATAACTTCAATGCATTTAACCAATTACTTGCCTGCCAAATCACTGCTCTCGACGATTTTTCACATCCGTAAAATGTCCCATGGTTCCACACTGTAGCGCCTAGAACCGTCAGTTCCAGTCATTCCATCAGGAACGAGGAACACGGCTCGTGTTGTGTGTAGTTTAAACATGCCTAGACAGTCAATTCCGCGGTTCAATAGCTTCCGCGTATTTCTTTGGGCCAAGAAGGGCTCTCAACAAGGGAAGTGTCCAGGCGTCTCGGGATGAACCAAAGCGATGTTATTCGAACACGGAGGGGAGACAGAGAGACAGGAACTGTCGATAACATGCCTCGCTCAGGCAGCCCAAGGGCTACTACTGCAGTGGATGACCGCTACCTACTGATTATGGCTCAGAGGAACACTGACAGCAATGTCACCATGTTGAATAATGCTTTTCGTGCAGTCACAGGACATCATGTTACGACTCAAACTGTGCGCAATAGACGTATGATTCTCAACTTCGACCCCGACGTCCATGGCGATGTCCATCTCTCCAACTACGACGCCACGCAGCGCGGTACAGATGGGCCTAACAACATGCAGGATGAACAGCTCAAGGTTGGCATCACGTTCTCTTCGCCGATGAGTGTCGCATATGCCTTCAACCAGACAATCGTCGGAGACGTGTTTGGAGGTAACCCGATCAGTCTGAACGCCTCAGACACACTGTCCAGAGAGTGCAGCAAGGTGGAGGTTCCCTGCTGTTTTGGGGTGGCATTATGTGGGGCCGCCGTACGCCGCTGGTGGTCATGGAAGGCGCCGTAACAGCTGTGCGATACGTGAATGCCATCCTCGACGGATAGTACAACCATGTCAGCAGCGTACAGGTGAGGCATTCGTCTTCATGGACAACAATTTGCGTCTCCATCGTACTCATCTTGTGAATGACTTCCTTCAGGGCAACGACAAAGCTCGACTAGTGTCCAGCATGTTCTCCAGACATGAACCCTATCGACATGCCTTGGATGGATTGAAAAGGGATGTTTATAGATGACGTGACCCACCAACCACTCTGAGGGATCTATTCCGAATCACCGTTGAGGAGTGGGACGATATGGACTAACAGTGCCTTGATGAACTTGTGGATTGTATGCCACGACGAATACAGGCATGCATCAATGCAAGAGTACGTGGTACTGGGTATTACAGGTACCACTGTGTACAGCAATCTGGACCACCACCTCTGAATGTCTCATGTATGGTGGTACAGCCCATGCAATGTGTGGTTTTCATGAGCAATAAAAAGGGCAGAAATGATGTTTATGTAGATCTCCATTCCAGTTTTCTGTACAAGTTCCGGATCTCTTTTTGATGTGTGTATTTACTACGGATCCGTCCCCATATATGATCCGAGGTACAGTCAAAAACGTGGATTACCTTCCTTGAGGTTCCATGTTGCGAGAACAGCTATCGTAGTTGGCAATGATGACGCCTCAGGTGTCAGTGGAGTGAGAGGGAGAGAGTGTGGGCAGTCCCAGATTGGGGATCCAACGGAACAAATAGTGAAACTGTGGTCTCCTATTTGTGTGTATTTCCAACAGAAAAGCGTCAGCACCCTACCTCACCACAGTAATCCATTTATGTGCATTTGTGTTTTCGGGATAGCTTGTAGGTGCCATGGTCATGTTAGGTTCTGTGTATTAGTGTTGGATGGTATAAACAGAAATAGGAAGTAGCCAATAGACATGTAAAATTCTCCAGGTATTCACCAAACCCTAACCCTTCCATCGGATTGCCGCTGAGTATATCGTGATATCAGTAAGAGTATATACATATGGATAAACATAGAAAGTGTGGAAAAACGTCCAAAATCAGGAGGATTGTGTTCTAACATGTTCTTGCCGGATATCTCTATTTATGCTTAGGAGGGCAGTACAAATGCGTCAGTTCAAAGAATAACTGCTTGAGATTTTAGCTGTTATGCTGCCTACATGGGTCTGTGATCGAAGTCATTTCGATAGACGTATTGATGACGTGTGTGAAATTTTGTCACCCCTACTGGAGCAAAGCCAAATTGGTGTGGGGGTTTCTTGTAGTGGTCGAGGAATTGAGAGAGGTGATGTTGTAGCTCTGGAAACAGTTTATTGCAGTTTGAAAGTATTTTGATAGAAATTTTTCTGCAGTTCTGTAGCGTTTTTATACCATGTAAACATCTCTGGCATTCAAGAGCGAGAAAAGTTATAAGTTATGATCTGTCTGCATTTAGTTTTGATCATCCACCTGTAATCTGCCTGGGTATTCGTAACACCGACTAAGACGAAGACAATATAAGTATTATGCAGAAACGCTATATTAAAGCAGGCGAAACATATTTCCCTCCATCCAGGACAGTTTTCCCTACCATGCCATCGAATGCAGGTATCACCTAATTAGAGCTGGTTCTCGCAAACAATGCTTTTCGCACAAGTATTAAGGACAGGAACCAATGTATTGCAGAGACTTAAACAGTTTGCTATTCCTCTAAGTACAATTAATATGCTATATTACGGTACAATTTGGAACATTCATTACGCTCTGCCCGAAAGCGAAATAAAGAACTATATTCATTACTTGACACTCAGCTCGTTCTGTTCCATCTTGAGACATCGAATTTAGTGAATATAGTGCCCTCCTACTTCTGATCAGATGTTGGGTGGATGGTTAGCCAAAGACAGACGAACAAGATGCATAGGGAGAGTGAGAGACCGTCTAGAGTTTTGCTCAGGATTCTTGGGTGATAGGTTCAACAATGGGCGGAGTGCTGCTACTATTGTTCCTAGTTTCATTCTCTTGGATGTTACAAAACAACAAGGAGATACAAAAATTTGCATTGTACCTTGCTGTCGAATGTGGTAATGAATGCTTTTTTTCCCTGACATAAGTGAAAGACACTGTTCTATATTGTTATTTCCTGCATCTGAAATACATGTGATTTCCACGTGCATGACAATTTATTTACAGGGATTCCACATACACTAATTCTGAATATCGGGAATCCTGTTAAACTATACCAATTTCCAATTTGTCCATAAAACTGAAACAAGTCAATTGTATCTGTTCCCATGGAACCATATCTAATTTATTGTCATATTAATTGTGTTTTTAATATCCAAACCATTATAAGAGGTAAGTTGTCGTTAGATACTTTTGTCCCACTGAAAATTTTCGTCACATAGCAGCTTATAACATAGACGTTTAAAGCTTAAAGTATGCCCCAAAATAGTTCTCACTTTTACTCAAACTGATATTTCTAAATGACAAGGACAATCTGTAGTTTCCATGTCAAGATAGTACAAGCCGATGTTTTATTGATTTTACATACAGTAGACATGTAAAAGAGATCTGTGGTAGGTAAATACTTTTATGACGGAAGGGGGTTGGCGGCGGGGGAGGTTGGAGGCGGTGCTGTGTGCAGACTGCTGTAGGATAACACCCTCGAAAATAGTGGGTTCGTTGAGAGGTATTGTGAAGTGGGGTATACGGCAATGCTGCGTTCCCAACTTTGTTACAAAGAACTGATGTTCTCCTTAGAGTATAAAGTACTGGTTATATCACCTTAAAGTTTCTGACTATAGGGTGTAGAAGAGAATTTTGTGGGGTTAATATATGTCATGCGCGGAAAGGGACTGCTGTAGGATAAACTCTCGAAAATTAATAACGGCAGAAGCACCCACAGTCCAATACAGGTGGATGAGGACAGAATTCTGAGTTCCCATCAGTTTCCAACACCCTCTGCAAACTATCCCAGCCGCAAACAGCAAGGTAGCCACGAAGCAACACAAGTGGCATGCGCTGTCTTGTGCAACATTGTGATTAGTCTGCAGGCTTCCACAGCGAACAAAGCTGTCAGTGCTTCCGTGGCATGTCAAGTCTGTTACAATCTTTCTAAGCGTTTGATTGGTATTTAGTATCGTTTGTAACACTATGTAGATGTGAGGAATACTTCCGTGATATTCAAGTGGTATTTAGTGTCGTGATCTGCAATTAGGACGTTGAGTGGTTTACGATCTCTGTGGCGCGCAGACGCGTGGGCTCGGCACACTGCGACCCGATCAGCAGACGTGGCCGACCCAAAATGGCCGCTAATATGTGGCACTTCATACCATTCCTTGATGCTCTCAGTTATTACATGATAGAGAGTGGGGGCGGGGAAGTAGTTGTGAACTCTACCAAAGTCGGTGAGGGAGGGAGGGACACCTGTCTCTTGAAAGAGGATTAAATAATGAATATGCAAATTGGGTTGACTATGTATTATTGACATTGATTTCAATTTAGTGTCGTGAAAGGATCTCACACCAATAGCGCAGCATAGACTGAGTCTTTTTTCGCCAATTTTCAGATTCAGGGGAGTGCAGATGTGTGGGACAAATGAGGCGAGGACTGGAGTTCCCCAGGAGGGGAAATGTGGCTCAGAACTGATCTTGGGAGGTGTGACAAAGAAAGGTAAAAGTCCCTTCTCCATGATGAATTGGGGAGGAGGGCGGGAAGAGGAGTTTGGTTCCACAGATGTACGGTTTGCTCCTAAGGGATCATAAACCAACCTCTGGGGGCTATATATCAATCCCAGAGGGTGGTAAACCATTCGTCAGAACAATAAGCTAAACGGAGAGGGAAGGGATGGGTTCTTTTAATTAATCAATTTAGTTAATTACCACATGAAATTGATATAAAAAAGCACCAGAACTCTATCCCAGTACAGCCAACATGGCGCTGTGCAAGCTGGTGGTGTCTCCATAATTGTGCCAGCTGTGTTTGTATAGAAGCGACTGGATCCTCTGGTCCAACTGAACCGATCATTGACTGAGAATGGTTAAGTTTGGGTTCTTGGAAACTATCGTCGGCCCTTCATGGACTTCATGTACCCAAACAGTGAAGGAGTTTTTGTGGATGACATTGTGCCATGTAATTAGGTCACAATTGTCCACAATTGGTTTGAAGAAGATTCCAGGCAATTCAAACGAATAATTTGGCCACCCAGATCATCCGACATCCCATCAAATATTTATGGGTACAATCGAGAGGTCAGTTCTTGCATAAAATCGCGCACCAGCAACACTTTGGCCGTTACGGATGGCTATATGTGCAGCAAGGCTCGTTATATCTGCAGGGGACTTACAATAACTCCTTGAGTCCTTACCACGTAAAGCTCCTACAGTACTCCCGGTGAAAGGAAGTTCGACAGTATATTAGGAGGTACCCCATGACTTTTGTGACCTCAGTGTATGTTAACTGTTTGTGTATTGTATTCTCTGAGCTGTATTTTGGGAAACAGCCCAACAGTTGCTACGATGAGCGTGGAAAACTTCGTTAAACCCACACTCAGGATGACCAGTGAATGATCTCACGATCACTGAGCGGCACTTCTCGTGCACCACTCTGTCTCCCAAGCTAGTGCGCTGCGTGTTACGACATACAAGCTCTTATCTGTGGATACTCTAACCCACCAAATCGTAGTTGAGCGAGAGGTTTGTAGAGAGAAAGAGAAAGGGGGAGGGAGAGAGAGAGAGAGAGAGAGAGAGAGAGAGAGAGAGGTGAGAAAATGAGAGTGAGAAAGTGAGCGAGAGTTTGCGCCTGCGCACGTTTGTATCGGCGGCGGCGGTAGCGGGTGGGCCAGGTGGTGGCTGCGGCGTGGCGGTGCGAGGCGGGTGCGCCCCGGCACAGCAGAGCACGGCACAGCGCAATAACCTATCGGATTCCGATAGCGGGCAATCTCCAGCCTATATTGTCGTCCAGCCGGCGCCGCCAGCGCCGCCGCACCGTGTCCTCGGCCCAATCCGGCGGCCGGCACCCCGGCCGGGCCGGGCCGGTCAGGGGCTGGCCCCGATAAACGGTGAATCACTCCCCAACAATCGCCACCGCGGTCTCGTGCGCTGCGCCTGACGTGGGGGCACCGCCCACAGCAGACACGACGCTGCCGCACATCCCAGCCACCACACCCACACTCCTTGGGATACTTTTCGACCGAAGCATGAACGCCAACATGTACTCCATGACTCTGAACAATTATACCACAAAAGTTTCAGATAAAGTCTTAGACAGACTTGAGTATGGAAAAGTTTGAGGTGTGAGAGTACCAGGAAAAACAGCACAAATTTCTTCCGAATAATATTCCTAATGCACACTATCTGGTCATGTAAGGTGTACCGACCCATCGCGTTTTCATGGCTTGAACTCTCCTGGGGGCACATTCATTGTGGTTTCCCATGTATGTTGAGGAACTGTTCCCTAAGAGCCAAAACAGAAAGGTAGTTATGATGGACACTGCGGGTCTGGAAGGAGTCAATGTTCTAATTTATTTCAAAGGTGTTACATTGTGTTCAGATCCGGACTGTGGATAAACGAGTCCATTTCAGGAATGATATTGTCCACAAACCACGGCCTACCACCACTGCTTCACGAAAAAGTACATTGTCAAATTGATACCAACAATAGTCGTCTCCTAACTGTTCCTCTGCTGTGCAGAGTACTCAGTGCTGGAAAATGCGATCGGATCCTTCCGCTTTACAGTTCTGTTAAGTGTAATGACCATGAGAGAACATCCTTAAAACGCAACACCGTTTCCCGTGTATAGCAATGTTGCCAATAGACATGTAAAATTCTCCAGGTATTCACCAAACCCTAACCCTTCCATCGGATTGCCGCTGAGTATATCGTGATTCGTCACTCGTTTCCAGTCATCCACTATCCAGTGGCATTGCTATTCACACTAAACTAAGCGTCTCTTAGCATTGTTAATAGGAATGTACAGTTTCTCGGAGCTGCTCGCCCACTGTAGCGGAAAGAGGGGTAAAGTCAGGTAGCTAATACTCCAAGTCCCTGGAGCCGAACTGTTTAACCTAGAGATTATCAGACTGAGAAAAAATAATCATCGTTTAATTGGGTACAATACAATATTCCTGAAAAGCCATAGTTTCACTACTTTTTTAATGATAAGTTCTTTTATAGAAAAGGTCAAAATACCTGGTCTCACAATACTAGTGGGGCAAGATTGGGTACAGATATTAACTTCATACACTACTGGCCATTAAAACTGCTACACCAAGAAGAAATGCAGATGATAATCGGGTATTCATTGGTCAAGTATATTATACTAGAACTGACATGTGATAACATTTTCATGGAATTTGGGTGCATAGATCCTGAGAAATCAGTACCCAGAACAACCACCTCTGGCCGTAATAATGGCCTTGATACGCCTGGGCACTGAGTCAAACAGAGCTTGGATGGCGTGTACAGGTACAGCTGCCCATGCAGCTTCAACCCGACATCACAGTTCATCAAGAGTAGTGACTGGCGTATTGTGACGAGCCAGTTGCTCGGTCACCATTGACCAGACGTTTTCAATTGGTGAGAGATCTGGAGAATGTGCTGGCCAGGGCAGCAGTCGAACATTTTCTGTATCCAGAAAGCCCGTACAGGACCTGCAAATTGCGGTCGTCCATTATCCTGCTGAAATGTTGGCTTTCACAGAGATCGAATGAAGGTTAGAGCTACGGGTCGTAACACATCTGAATTGTAGCGTCCACTGTTCAAAGTGCCGTCATTGCAAACAAGAGGTGACCAAGACGTGTAACAAATGGCACTCCATACCATCACGCCGGGTGATACGCCAGTATGGCGACGACGAATACACGCTTCCAATGTGCGTTCACCGCGATGTCGCCAAACACGGATGCGACCATCATGATCCTGTAAACAGAACCTGGATTCATCCGAAAAAATGACGTTTTGCCATTAGTGCAACCAGGTTCGTTGTTGAGTATGCCATCGCAGGCGCTCCTGCCTGTGATACAGCGTCAAGGGTAACCGCAGCCATGGTCTCCGAGCTGATAGTCCATGCTGCTGCAAATGTCGTCGAACTGTTCGTGTAGACGGATGTTGTCTTGCAACCGTCCCCATGTGTTGACTCAGGGATCGAGACGTGGCTGCACGATCCGTTACAGCCATACGGATAAGATGCCTGTCATGTCGACTGCTAGTGATACGAGGCCGTTGGGATTCACCACGGCGTTCCGTATTATCCTCCTGAACCCATCGATTCCATATTCTGCTAACAGTCATTGGATCTAGACCAACACCAGCAGCAATTTCGCTATACGATAAACCGCAATCGCGATAGGCTAAAATCCGACCTTTATCAAAGACGGAAACGTGATGGTACGCATCCTTACACGAGGCATCACAATAACGTTTCACCAGGCAACGCCGGTCAACTGCTGTTTGGGTATGAGAAATCGGTTGGAAACTTTCCACATGTCAGCACTTTGTAGGTGTCCCTACCGGCGCCAACCTTGTGTGAATGCTCTTAAGAGCTCGTCATTTGCATATCACAGCATCTTCTTCCGGTCGGTTAAATTTCACGTCTGTAGCACGTCATCTTCGTGGTGTAGCAATTTTAATGGCCAGTAGTGTAGGAATATAGAAAAACAAGATTTTCTGTACAAAAGCATTGAAGAAATAAGTTTTCCACAAAATTCACATTAAAGTAGCAATCATTATCTATTTCACTATAGCTTTCGGTAGTCCAGTAAAGAAACTGCGCGCAATTGAATCCAAACACTTCGTTCCATCCATCTACGTTTCATCTTTGAATTTACGCTTGAAATTACTTTTGCTTACAATTTCGTGTGCTCATCTTCGGATGTCTTTCAAAACAAAGCTGAAAGACACTAATATATGGTCGACAAATACTTTTTTCTTGTTGTTCGGAAAATGCAAGTGGGGATGGCCGTAATCGTCTTTCAATTGCCGGTTCCTTCGAAGTTAGTTTCATTGTCATAGCTTTTTTCAATTTTCTAAGGTACTTTGTGGAACATCGAAGGTCCTTCCAGTTTTCGAGCAACGCGCACTCCCCGATCTTACTCCGAGTGAAGAGGTTATAAAGAACGAATCAAAGGCACGGTATTGTTGAACGAAATCTCTGTTGTTTTCTAATGTATAAATACTGAATATTGATTTACCATGTGTGACTAAATAGAGCTTTTATAATTGTAATGACTATGTAATAAACGCAGTTAGTTGATACCGTAAAACAAACTTACCGTTACAGACACAGTGAGCTGAACAGCAACAACATGCGAGTATGGTCGCTCTTCCTTCTTCACTAGGGGAGTGTAATTCTGTATCTTTCCATCAGAGGCATAAATAGTGGCTTTAGAAATAAGGTAATCTGTTGCACCCCACTACCAGGTCTTACCCCACTTTCACCTATTTTATTTCTTCAACCTCCAGTGCAGACTCATTGTGTTATCTTGAATGCTGGCAGCACTTTGGAACTCGCGAGTGATCCCTCCGCCAATTAAATTCAATTTTTCCAACCACCGTCAACAGTGCTCGACGGTTTTTATCTGTCAGTAAATGAGGATTAACCGATATTGCTTTTAATGTGATTGTTCTTTCGCATTTCCACCTCACAGCCACATCACAAACTGTCGACCTCGGCAACTTTTACAAGAATTCATTCGCCTCTTACGATTTGTTACTCAGGTGACATCCAGTAACTAGCCCACGTTCGAAGTCATTGAGCTCTTCTGCCCCATCCTTCTGCTATTACTACTTCTCTCGGCGTCTACCTGTTGGAGTATCTAGTGGTGAGTTCGGCTTTACATAGAGCTGTCCTGATGCTTTTGATCAGATACAGTATGTAAAGCGTAGCATAATTATGAGCTGAAGACCTACGATACTTGGAAGAAAATTTTTCAGAAGTACACGTACGGTAACGAGTTGTTTTCAAGATAACTACAGTTTTGTGGTTACGAATCGCCACTGAAAGCAGCCTGCAGTACGTTGCTAGTTAGTTACAATTTATTCGAACATCACACTTTTATAGTAAGTACCCATTTGAAATTGTATAGAGCACAGAGACTCGAGCCTGAGATTTTAGCGTTCCGCTGCTAAGTGCTCAGCCTACATAGTTATCCGAACATTACTCACGACCCGCCCTCAGAGCCGTACTCCCGACAGTATCTCATCTCCTACCTCATCGTAGTACACAGTTTTAATCTGCCACGACATTTCACATCAGCGTACCCTTACTTGCGGAGTGAAAGTTCATTCTGGAAGTCCCCATCTTATTAACCTCGATTTTCGTCCATGGCCCATGCTTGTAGCCTGTGAAGTGAAGGATTTGGGTATTTCTGCTGTACTAAAACCACATCTAAGACCCCAATATGGTCCAAGATGGGTAAGTCAAGCAGTACTTGTAAATTTTTCACCAAGATCACTTCACCTCAGTCTGATCGAGATTTACCAGATGATTTGGAGGTTTCTGTAGGAATTGTGAGCTCACTGAAAAGACGAGTGCAGTATAGCGCAAGTGGAGCAATTCATTAGACAGGTACGATTATACATAACATGTATCGTACGACAGTATAATTGCATTCCACGTTAAGATATACCATGGATCAATGTTCTTCATTCGCTGTGCCAACCAGTATATGTTTTGTTCCCTTTGTTGTTATGCGTAGCTTCTGTTCACTACAGTAATACCTCGTCTGGCGGATGTATTCACGGACTCACGGCACCAGCGGCCCAGGATGAGGGTAAAATCGGACCCCATAAAGGGATTGCCAGAGAAGAATTCTGAAAACACACAGGGAACAGACTGGCGGATGCCCTTGACTCGTTTAAAAATGGACATCTTGTGAAGAACCTGGCGGACAAAGTGATACGTGCAGAAAACTGAGGGTTCCTTGCAGGCACTAAGAAAATGCATAGACACAAAGGCGTCAAGAATGCACACGTGGTGGCGTGTGAAATCGTCTAGCTGGCAGCAGCTGTTATCATCTACCTTAAAAAAAAAAAAGCGAGAACATGTGAAAAATCCCTGCACTACGGCAGAGCGGAGACACAACGCGCCAAAAATTCGTGTAGGGAGGCGTGTGAAACTGTGGAAGAAGTCAGCGTGATTAGAAAAACATTAAAAATGTTTGCTAGACACTAAGAAGGTTGCTCACACATCACGAACAGCAGCAGATTCTTAGATGAAACGGAAACATAAGTTTGTCTAGACCTCGTTCAGAGACGCTACAAAGCTGTGCCTGCTATCACAGTAACCAAGGAATGTAAGAAACAACGGAAGGCTGTACGATGAATGCTGGGAACAGCCGTGACACTGAAAACGCGATGAGGACGCCTATTCTCCAGTCGCACACCAGTCCACAGCAGACAGAAAATTTTCGCCCTACACTGGGAGGCATGGTCACGAAATCGTGATCAGTCACTGGGTGGCAAAGCAAGCAGAGTGATGGAAGTGAATAGACGGTAGGGGCGAAAGCGCGGAAGCAAATGGACATAGGGGCTACGGAAACGCAGGGCGACAACGCTGCGACCATATGTAGGCCTGAGCGGGTGGCTGCCAACTGTCAACTCGCCGCCGTCGCTACGAGGCGACGCTCCACACAGACCCAGCTTCAGCTGCTATCACCAAACGATGAATAACAACGAAGAGTGGTGAGATTATTCACTCCCCTCTCCTTTCACTAAATAAGTGAGTCGTGTCCACACCAAGTCAAATTGGCCCTGAGATTTTTAATTTTATGTAGAGGAAGTGCAGTAGTAAAAGTTAATATTTCATTTTCAGTCATCTAAACAATCCCTTAGCTCAACACCTTTTGCTGTTTGAGTTTCCTTGATTATTGGTATAGTTTGCTCATTGCCGCCAAACATGGGTCTATAAGGTACAATAAGGCCCAATGATCGTTGCTTCTGGTGAAATACGCAAGAGGTAAGTCGTATGTGGAATATCGTCTTGCCTTTGTTGAGTGTATCCTGGAGTACACGTTGACAATGACTCAACGATTCACACGTTAGCAGTTTCGAGAAACTGTAGCTATGAAGATAAACAAAGATGTAGAAAAGTAAATGCTTCAAGCGTGAATAAACTAGATTAGCTAGAAATTTTAACTTTTTTTGATTCGCTGTGTAGTTTTCGAGATATTTCAGAGTATTCAGTTGAAATGAACATCCTCTGTATGTGACTAACTCGTCATCACTCAGTCCATGCCGTTGTAGATAGAATATTATACCGTGGACATCATTTAAGAAGGGATATTTCGAAATTCTAACCCGAAGGACGTCAAATAAAGGATGAAAGTTTTTTGAAAATACATTAAAGCAGTTTTGATGCTAGACCTACTGAAAACTGTATTTGGTTTCTCGCGGTGTAATTTTAAGCTACGTCTATGAAAATTGGTATGTGACTCGGTTGATAGTTGAAAAAATCGTGTTTCAGTGTTTCTGAAAATTCAACCTTTGTAGGGAACAAATAGGAGATGATATATTTTACGAAAATATTTCATTATGAAAGCCTTTTTAAAGCTACATTTAGGAAAATTTCAATTCGGCTTCTCGGCTGGAAATTAAAAAGTACACATTTCACTGATTATGGAAATTAAACGCCTAATGGGGCAAAAAAGATGTGAAAGTTATTATGGAAATATTTGGTTGCGAAAGCATTTTAAAGGTAAACCTTTCAAAATTCGTAACTGGCTTTTCGACTGGAGATGAAACAATACGGGTCTCACTGTTTTTGCAAATTCAATCCCTACAGGGGTGAAATGGGCCGGACTGCTTCACTGACTCATCATCCCCCAGCCCATACAACAAAGGATAAAAACCTGAAATTTCAGAAGGGATCTTACAGTGTAGGCATCGTTTACTTCTTTTACTTCGAAATTACACTGCTTAGGAGGTGAGACAGGTGATGAAAGACATTTTGAATATACGAGGGTTGCCCAGAAAGTAACGCATTTTATTCTCAGCGGAAAACAATGCAACGAATACTGAACGTTACGTATGTATTATTTAAAGTCTCCTGAGTGAGTGCGACAAGTTTGCGTCACTTCTGACAGATTGCGTAGCTGTAGGAAAGTTTCAAAATGGCGTCTGTAGGTTATGTACGTTACAAGCAATGTGCCGCCATTGATTGCAGAGAAAGAACCTGTGGGGAATGTTCACAAACGCTTGTGCAAAATCTATGGAGCATCTGCTGTTGACAGAAGTACATCTAGTCGCTGGGCACGGATGGTGACGTCATCAGAGAGCGGTTCGGCGGAGCCCCTCGATTTTCAGCGTTCGGGGAGACCGTCCACGGCTGTCACACCTGCCATGCAGTGAGCTGACGTCATCCGCGAGGACAGACGCGTTACGACCCGAGAAGACATTTTGAGGATGATGAGGGGGTGATTCATTCAGTGAAGCACTGGCTCCGCCACCAGGACAAAGACCGGTAACGACACGGCATACACGCCCTCGTTTCGCGCTGGAGGAAGGCCATAGAAAGGATGGAGATTACGTGGAAAAATATGGTGTGTAGATAAAACAGTATTCTTTCGTGCGTATAATTCTCTTAATGTTCAGTAAAGAACTGTTGAAAAAAAGGCGGTGCATTACTTTCTGGGCAATCCTCGTATGTCGCTATTAAAGCAATATTGAAGGTAGAGCTACGAAAACTGGCATTTGGTTCCTTAGTCAGAAATAAAAAAATTGTTAAAATTTTTTGTAAATTAAACACTAATGGGATAGTATAGTGTGCGAGCGTATCTTTTTTTTTTTTTTTTAATAGATCATTACTAAAGAACTGCTAAGGTATTTTAAAGCTACATTTATGAAAAGCGGTATTTAACTTCCAGGTTATAAATAAAAGTAGCAGGTGTTTCAGGGGTTTTGGAAATTTAACCCTTATCGGGACGAAATAGGGGCTGAAAGTCATTATGGAAATATTTCGTTTCACTAAAAAATTTTCGAAGTTAAATCTGTAACAATTACTATTTCACTACTCGATTACACGCAAAAAAAAAAACTTATGTTACGGGATGAAAGTTCCTTTGGAAACGTCACCACAAGAACGCAAAAGGCATGATTAACAAAAACCTTTTACTCCAGGTACCATAATCGCTTTTTGATCAGAAGCACCTTCGGAGAAGTGTTTCTTCGGCCTAATTAGCATGAAAAGTTAAGCAGGTGATGCAATTTGTGAACACCTTAAACATTCGATTACAGAAAAATAAATGTCTGCGCAGACCAAACAGTCTACGCAAGCGAAGCAGTTTGGGAAAAGTCTTTGAGAAACGACCACTTCGTAACAGGCGGTTGGGTGGGAAACTTTGTGGTTCGTGGAGGAAATACGTGGCAGTTAGTTACAAGTAGAAATATGTCACGTTTGTTCTACTACAGGCGTCATGTAGTTTTGCCAGCCAGGCTACGGAAAAGCCTTTCCAATGCTTGATTCCCTGCTGAAACGTATTGCGCACTCTTAGGAAGGAATTACCATCTTTAGTTCAAGAAGCCTCATGATATCATCGTATGTGGTCATTTTACATATGCATTAGTTGATGTTATGTTCTTCTGGATCGTGACGTTTCACTAAGTATCGGCTTGCGGAAAGAATCTTATTTTTATTTTATTATTATTATTTTAATCTTATGAGACTTAACTGCTAAGGTCATCAGTCCCTAAGCTTATACACAACCTAAATTATCCTAAGAGCAAACACACACACACACCCATGCCCGAGGGAGGACTCGAACCTCGGCCGGGACCAGCCGCACAGTCCATGACTGCAGCTCGTCAGACCGCTCGGCTAATCCCGTTCGGCTGTCTGCGACACAATGCGGAGTTTAGATTTTGCTGGACTTCCTAGTCCTGCCACTGAGGCTGCCATCGTCGTGGAAAACCTCTCCAACCCCTGATCGTATAGCTCAGAACTGCCCAGGAAATTTCTGCTGACGTTGCGCCTGCAAAACGGCTAAAAATAATTACCAATACTTCAAAGTGGTATAAACAAAAATAAAAAAAACCTCCTCTGACTGGGACCCGACCAAGACTGCCACTTCGAGGATGGTCACATCATTCGCTTTAAAACATGTTGAGAAACCGCTGTAAGCGTAGTTTCCGACATCGTAATGGACATTGGCGGCCCACTTCTTCCGACTAAGCATCCGGTGTGTTAACTACTATATCACCTTACTGTGTAACGTACACGTGATTTAGAAAACCTGGGACATTAATCCGTCTGCCTACCCACCGCACCCCTCACCAGCACTCACACAGCACACCTTGCACCGCAGTTACCAGCACTATCAATACAGACCCCTGTTTCTGGGTCATAGTTACGGGTGTTAGTAGAGAGGATATAAAATGCTGCCTGCTAATAGTAGAAAGCGTTTATGAAGAAGAGGAACATGTTAACATCGAATACTAATTTAAGTAGTAAGATGTCTCTTCTAAAGGTACTGTCTTAAGTGCGGACGTACATGAAAGCGAAACGGGTGCGATAAACTTTAAAGATTAGAAATGATGAGTAAATAAAAATTTAAAAAAACATATAAAATTTGGTGCTACGATAAAATGCTGGCGAATAGTTACGTTGGCCTTACAGAGAAAAGAAATTTATAACAGCTTGACTATAATAAGGGACCATTATTCTGATGCACAGGTGAAAGTACGAGAAGCCACAAGCAATGATCCATGGGGTCCCAGTTCAACACTTATGTCAGAAATTGCTGACCTAACCTACAATGTTGTTGCATTTACGGAAATCATGCAGATGATATGGAAAAGGCTTAATGACCATGGGCGCAATTGGAGGCATGTGTACAAAGCACTTGTACTTTTGGAGTATTTGATTAAAACTGGAACGGAAAAGGTATGTATTTCTGTAAAATTAATGTACATAGAAGATTCAAACATAATATTTTGTAAAGACCTAATATTTTGTAACAATTTAAAAATTTACCACTGTTAATTGTGGATGGGATACAAACAGTTATAGAGTGCTGGATCATGATCAGAAGTGTGTGTGTGTGTGGGGGGGGGGGGGGGGCGGCATGTGTGGGCATGCGTGTGGGGCTTATGTGTGCCTGTTTACTACTCTGGTATTTATAGCAAAAGTGAATGATGGTGTATCTTGAACTAATGTATCTACATGAGAGGCCAGTGCATTCCATTGCATACTGGCTGCCATTTGTCATTAAAACAAAGGAAAAAGTCAGTCACTCTTAAAGTATCCTAGTTTGTTTGTTAGGTTGTTAATTTCAGTCATACTGAACATAAGTGACCAAATCACAATCCTCAAAACCCTTTTATCACAATGAGTATCTTAATGTAACCCAGATGTTTCTTGGACCAAAGTATGTAAATGATAATTGAAAATTTATTAATACAGTTCATTGACCTTGTTTTATGGTATTCTGCTGGTCCTTTTATTACTCTTCATTAAGAACGAGAGTATGTTTATGTTCATTTAATTCAGGCAGTATTTCTTGCAAGTGCTGTACTGAGTGCCACGTGTATAAAATGCCGCTGGAAAAGTTCATTCTCATTTGCAGTTGTGTGGATCCATTTACAATAAATCATTGTTGAACGACGCAGTAAGGGTGGCCCAACACTTGTCAGTTATGTTTGGTCAGTATTTACATGATCTTGATTTATCTGTTAATGTAAATAGTTTTAAGAGCTTGATATGAGGGTGGTTTGAAAAGTCCTCGGAAAGGAACAGAAAAAAAAATAATTACATCATTGAAACTTTTTTATTTTTCAAAGTAGTCTCCTTGTAGATTAATTCACTTCGTCCAATGATCTTCCAGTGCGTTGATCCCATTTCAAAAATGAGTTTCCTCCAGGTCTGCAAAATAGTTGTCAACTCTATCAATTCTTCGTTTGAAGTGAATCTTCGTCCACCAAGAAAAATTTGTTAGTTTTGGGAAGAGATGGAAATCTGTCGGAGCTATATCAATTGAATAAGGCAGATGTGGTAACAATTCATACCTTAGTTCGTGTAATTTTGCCATGGTGATGGCACATGTGTGGGTGCGCATTGTCCAGCATCAAGAGCCATGGCCCCCATCTTACAGATAATTTTTTCATTTCTAATTCTTCAGTTAAAATGTGATACACCCATTCACATAACATCTGGCAAGCTTGAGCAATTTCACACACTTTCAATCGGTAATCCTTCATGACCATTTTGTGCACTTTTGCAGTGATTTCTGGAGTAGTGACACCTCTTGGCCGACCACTGCGTGGACCATCTAAGTTTAAATTCATTTGTCCACTTGGCAATAGTTGAATATGAAGGAGCAGAGTCCCCTGAACTTTTCAAACCATCTTTGTAATTTTCCATCTTTCCAAATCACTATAGGGGAACAAGAAGTCATCACCACACTTCAAAGACCACTCACGTGACACATGTTTACGGGCACCAGTCCAATGAATTACACGTGAAAAACGCGTTGCGCTAGCGTTGACCTCTCATGGTGATCCTAAGAACTTTTCAAACCACCTTCGTAATTAAAGTCTTTAAATTTCACTGTCACTCGGATTTAAATCTGTTGTTAAGAAGTAGTAAAGGAAGAAAGTTGTTCTTTTACATTCTCCAATTTAGGTGCGAACTGTAGTGTAATGTAATTCTCAAGGAGTATATCAATTCAAAGTAATGAAAAATTTAGTACTTCTGGAATGCACTTTGTTACTGGTATTTATTTTTTGCACTGTTTGTAAGTTTTTCTTATATGATTACTGGCTTCAGGCTGAGCCGATGATTAGATGGTAGCATTGACTACTTTGCAAGTTTTACATTTGTGTCTTCCTGAGAAGCCCTCCTTTACATATTATAGGACAGAGGATTGATTTTCTTTTGTAATTTGTACTGATCAATGAACTGAACTAAAAACCCTTTTAGTTCAGTTCTTTTATCATTGTAATCCCCACCCCATCTGAGATTGGAGCCTGGACACTCAGGGGTGGAGTCAGGTGCTCTACCCAATAGACTACCATGGCACTATCAAAGTAAATTCACATTCAGTCTTCTAAATGGGAACAAGCATCATTAATCTGTAGTTACTGACTGCATTCTGCAATTATTTGAAGTTGGAGGATACAAGAGCAAACATTAACCCCCAAACAGGTGCACCGATTTTCGCAACACCAGTGGACATGTACTTTGTACACTTCTAAGGAATAGCTGTCTTTATGAACCATGGACCTTGCCGTTGGTGGGGAGGCTTGCGTGCCTCAGCGATACAGATAGCCGTACCGTAGGTGCAACCACAACGGAGGGGTATCTGTTGAGAGGCCAGACAAACGTGTGGTTCCTGAAGAGGGGCAGCAGCCTTTTCAGTAGTTGCAAGGGCAACAGTCTGGATGATTGACTGATCTGGCCTTGTAACAATAACCAAAACGGCTTTGCTGTGCTGGTACTGCGAACGGCTGAAAGCAAGGGGAAACTACAGCCGTAATTTTTCCCGAGGGCATGCAGCTTTACTGTATGATTACATGATGATGGCGTCCTCTTGGGTAAAATATTCCGGAGGTAAAATAGTCCCCCATTCGGATCTTCCGGGCGGGGACTACTCAAGAGGACGTCATTATCAGGAGAAAGAAAACTGGCATTCTACGGATCGGAGCGTGGAATGTCAGATCCCTTAAACGGGCAGGTAGGTTAGAAAATTTAAAAAGGGAAATGGATAGGTTGAAGTTAGATATAGTGGGAATTAGTGAAGTTCGGTGGCAGGAGGAACAAGACTTCTGGTCAAGTGACTACAGGGTTATAAACACAAAATCAAATAGGGGTAATGCAGGAGTAGGTTTAATAATGAATAGGAAAATAGGAATGCGGGTAAGCTACTACAAACAGCATAGTGAACGCATTATTGTGGCCAAGATAGATACGAAGCCCACACCTACTACAGTAGTGCAAGTTTATATGCCAACTAGCTCTGCAGATGACGAAGAAATTGAAGAAATGTATGATGAAATAAAAGAAATTATTCAGATTGTGAAGGGAGACGAAAATTTAATAGTCATGGGTGACTGGAATTCGAGTGTAGGAAAAGGGAGAGAAGGAAACATAGTAGGTGAATATGGATTGGGGGACAGAAATGAAAGAGGAAGCCGCCTGGTAGAATTTTGCACAGAGCACAACATAATCATAACTAACACTTGGTTTAAGAATCATGAAAGAAGGTTGTATACATGGAAGAACCCTGGAGATACTAAAAGGTATCAGATAGATTATATAATGGTAAGACAGAGATTTAGGAACCAGGTTTTAAATTGTAAGACATTTCCAGGGGCAGATGTGGACTCTGACCACAATCTATTGGTTATGACCTGTAGATTAAAACTGAAGAAACTGCAAAAAGGTGGGAATTTAAGGAGATGGGACCTGGATAAACTAAAAGAACCAGAGGTTGTACAGAGATTCAGGGAGAGCATAAGGGAGCAATTGACAGGAATGGGGAAAATAAATACAGTAGAAGAAGAATGGGTAGCTTTGAGGGATGAAGTAGTGAAGGCAGCAGAGGATCAAGTAGGTAAAAAGATGAGGGCTAGTAGAAATCCTTGGGTAACAGAAGAAATATTGAATTTAATTGATGAAAGGAGAAAATATAAAAGTGCAGTAAGTGAAACAGGCAAAAAGGAATACAAACGTCTCAAAAATAAGATCGACAGGAAGTGCAAAATGGCTAAGCAGGGATGGCTAGAGGACAAATGTAAGGATGTAGAGGCCTATCTCACTAGGGGTAAGATAGATACCGCCTACAGGAAAATTAAAGAGACCTTTGGAGATAAGAGAACGACTTGTATGAATATCAAGAGTTCAGATGGAAACCCAGTTCTAAGCAAAGAAGGGAAAGCAGAAAGGTGGAAGGAGTATATAGAGGGTCTATACAAGGGCAATGTACTTGAGGACAATATTATGGAAATGGAAGAGGATGTAGATGAAGATGAAATGGGAGATATGATACTGCGTGAAGAGTTTGACAGAGCACTGAAAGACCTGAGTCGAAACAAGGCCCCCGGAGTAGACAATATTCCATTGGAACTACTGACGGCCGTGGGAGAGCCAGTCCTGACAAAACTCTACCATCTGGTGAGCAAGATGTATGAAACAGGCGAAATACCCTCAGACTTCAAGAAGAATATAATAATTCCAATCCCAAAGAAAGCAAGTGTTGACAGATGTGAAAATTACCGAACTATCAGCTTAATAAGTCACAGCTGCAAAATACTAACACGAATTCTTTACAGACGAATGGAAAAACTAGTAGAAGCCAACCTCGGGGAAGATCAGTTTGGATTCCGTAGAAACACTGGAACACGTGAAGCAATACTGACCTTACGACTTATCTTAGAAGAAAGATTCAGGAAAGGCAAACCTACGTTTCTAGGATTTGCAGACTTAGAGAAAGCTTTTGACAATGTTGACTGGAATACTCTCTTTCAAATTCTAAAGGTGGCAGGGGTAAAATACAGGGAGCGAAAGGCTATTTACAATTTGTACAGAAACCAGATGGCAGTTATAAGGGTCGAGGGACATGAAAGGGAAGCAGTGGTTGGGAAGGGAGTAAGACAGGGTTGTAGCCTCTCCCCGATGTTGTTCAATGTGTATATTGAGCAAGCAGTAAAGGAAACAAAAGAAAAATTCGGAGTAGGTATTAAAATTCATGGAGAAGAAATAAAAACTTTGAGGTTCGCCGATGACATTGTAATTCTGTCAGAGACAGCAAAGGACTTGGAAGAGCAGTTGAATGGAATGGACAGTGTCTTGAAAGGAGGATATAAGATGAACATCAACAAAAGCAAAACAAGGATAATGGAATGTACTCTAATTAAGTCGGGTGATGCTGAGGGAATTAGATTAGGAAATGAGGCACTTAAAGTAGTCAAACAAGACCTTCCCGAATATTTTACGTTTTTGTAAAACTTTTGGTAAGATCTTTGTTGTTTTGCTATTTGGGGAGCCAAATAACTGATGATGGTCGAAGTAGAGAGGATATAAAATGTAGGCTGGCAATGGCAAGGAAAGCGTTTCTGAAGAAGAGAAATTTGTTAACATCCAGTATTGATTTAAGTGTCAGGAAGTCATTTCTGAAAGTATTCGTATGGAGTGTAGCCATGTATGGAAGTGAAACATGGACGATAAATAGTTTGGACAAGAAGAGAATAGAAGCTTTCGAAATGTGGTGCTACAGAAGAATGCTGAAGATTAGATGGGTAGATCACATAACTAATGAGGAAGTATTGAATAGGATTGGGGAGAAGAGAAGTTTGTGGCACAACTTGACCAGAAGAAGGGATCGGTTGGTAGGACATGTTCTGAGGCATCAAGGGATCACCAATTTAGTATTGGAGGGCAGCGTGGAGGGTAAAAATCGTAGAGGGAGACCAAGAGATGAATACACAAAGCAGATTCAGAAGGCTGTAGGTTGCAGTAGGTACTGGGAGATGAAAAAGCTTGCACAGGATAGAGTAGCATGGAGAGCTGCATCAAACCAGTCTCAGGACTGAAGACCACAACAACAACAACAACAACAAGGGACCAGCTAACAACACATAGTGAAACATCAAGCATTAGTTAATTTTATAAATGTAGAAAGCAGGGTGTGGGACCGAGGGACATCTGTGGTTGACCCTAGTAAACAGGTTGCAATTGATGTTCGCCTTGGTAGGTAGGCAGCGCAAGACAGGCTTGTACAAGACAACAAAAACAACAAGAATAATAAAGTACACATTTGTTTTGTGCTTCAGACATATATTCTGACTTCTACATTACTTCGGTAAATATGAAAAATTATTCATTTTGTTGCATGTGACAATATAACAATATTTCTACAACTAGTTATATCATTTCTGCAGTATAATTATTTGTACGTGAAAAATTCAACAGTCTCACATAAAATTAACTTCAGAACGAATTCAAACATAGCGGAAAAGTTACTTACGATTGACAACAGATTCAGGATGTATTAACTAAAATCTTGAAGAAGAACGCACGTGATTCTTCGCCGGAAATTTTTCACTGGAAGTTCCATCGTAACCTTCAGATTATTTTTTTATGAGATCGTGGTTACCGTTGAATATCTAGAAAGATGCGGACAGAACGCTGGTGATTCCTCACTGCCAAATTCAAACAAGACCTTCCCGAATATTTTACGTTTTTGTAAAACTTTTGGTAAGATCTTTGTTGTTGTTGTTGTGGTCTTCAGTCCTGAGACTGGTTTGATGCTGCTCTCCATGCTACTCTATCCTCTGCAAACTTCTTCGTCTCCCAGTCCCTACTGCAGCCTACATCCTTCTGAATCTCTTAGTGTATTCATCTCTTGGTCTCCCTCTACGATTTTTACCCTCCACGCTGCCCTCCAGTACTAAATTGGTGATCCCTTGTTGCCTCAGAACATGTCCTACCAACCGATCCCTTCTTCTGGTCAAGTTGTGCCACAAACTTCTCTTCTCCTCAATTCTATTCAATACCCCCTCATTAGATATGTGATCTACCCATCTAATCTACAGCATTCTTCTGTAGCACCACATTTCGAAAAAATGGTTCAAATGGCTCTGAGCACTATGGGACTCAACTGCTGAGGTCATTAGTCCCGTAGAACTTAGAACTAGTTAAACCTAACTAACCTAAGGACATCACAAACATCCATACCCGAGGCAGGATTCGAACCTGCGACCGTAGCGTCTTGCTGTTCCAGACTGCAGCGCCTTTAACCGCACGACCACTTCGGCCGGCACATTTCGAAAGCTTCTATTCTCTTCTTGTCTAAATTATTTATCGTCCATGTTTCAGGTAAGACCTTAAGGGACCAAATTGCTGAGGTCATCTGTCCATAAGCTTACACACTATTTAAACTAACTGAAACTAGCATACGCTAAGGACAACACACACACACCCATGCCAGAGGGAGGACTCGAACCTCCGACGGGGGGAGCCGCACGGACCGTGAGAAGACCCCCCCTAGACAGCTCGGCTACCCTGGGTGACATTTTACGTTTTGAAACGATGTTGCCATCCACGGTAAACGTGAAAGAGACCTACTAAAATTCGTGACTATAATGACGACCACTGTCACTATTGGGTACAATCTACCAACAAACATGTAAGTGAACGAACCCCTCGAGGTGAAGAGGAATGCAACGAGAGCTGATTCAGACGAATAACTGGACAATATACAGAATTCCAACTAGTCTAAGAAACAAGATAACTGCACTCCATCGCAGTCTATAGCATCTTATCTTGTGATTTCTCTTCAGCGTTTGTCCCGCACTGGTAACGTCCGTTAATGATCCACGGTTGTCTATCCACTGCTTGCTAATTACTTCATTTTGATTCAATGGCCAGCTGCCCTCCTTGTCATCTCAATCGACGGTTACCCTGTAATTGCGCCGTGACTTTGTACTCAGTCTTGTCACGAAGAAACCTAAATGTAGCGTAATGGTTAGAATACTGATGTTCCGCAGTGTACCTGAACTAATGACGCTGTCAACCTACGAGGCGTACAGTCAACTGTGATCAACATTTTGTGCTGTATCTGAGTTCGAACGAAGAAATAGCCCGAAAGTTTTGACAGCTTGTCAGTAAGCAACGGTTATCGTGACACTGGTGAAAGCTATTTGTTGTGACTCCATCGTTCTTTCGTGCAAGAGCATTAAAATATTTGTCTGCTTTTTATTCAAAACTGAATGTATTTTCCTGTGTTATAAAACGGTTTAACTGAAATCACTATTGTGAAAAGAGTGTTTCAGTGCATACATTTATATACACACAAAACTGATGTTCACAGTACAGGAAATTAAATCAAGACTGTTACTCAAAATCTACTACCAAAATCAAACTGTGCCCTGCCCAGAACGAAATGGAACACTCAAATTACGTAGCAACACTAGGAAACACACACTGTTCGCCATCCTCTTAAAAATATGAATTGCAAACAAAATGAAACGAATTGAATTGAAATGACCTAAACTGAGGTGGGGACGTGGACTGTTCTGTTGCAAGAACTGCTAACATTATCAGTATGCGCCAGCAAAAATTATTACCTTAAAAACATATCCAGAATGAAAATCCATTCTCTCTGTTCCATAAATGCTGCGTCTGTAAATTCTTCCATCAGATTAATAATTCCTAGTAATTTTTTACAGCAAGATCCTCCTCCAGTATGCCCTACTGGAAGCTCTGCCTGCTTACTCCATGTCCGATACTCGACCTCTCTCCGCTCTACAAATGAGCTAAAGATAAACAAGTTCAAAGAAACTGCTGTCATTGCCGTAAGTCGACTATTCCACAGATGTCACACACGACAGCTTCGCTCTCGTTACATGAAATGTTCGCTCATTCTGCAACAATCCGCAAATAAATGTCCAGCCCACCTATACAAGATTAACTGTCATAATCCCTCACCCAATTTGATACTATTTTCGTACATTTTTATGTTGTCTAACAATGTGAAAACTACGAAAATTTGACAAGATACATAGAAATACAAAATGTAACAAAATATATAAAATGAAAACTTGTACATAAAGAAACTTAACTTGTGGTTTTCGTTAAGTCTGTGCACAGGGTATTGTCAAGTTCAGATTAGGCACAGAAGTGAGACACTTAATCGCCACAAGAAAATACCATTGCAGAATGGATTTCATTGCAATTCATATAAATTCCTGTCACAGCTAACATCATAACGGTCCATGATTTTCATCAATCACTACACATCACTATATTTTTATATGATGCTAGTATTTCAATCTCTCGATGTCCACTCGTGAAGTAATATCATTATTACAGTAGAATGACCAATGACGGCTGGAGTTAATCCAAAAGACCAGCAAAAACTCATCTTGGAGTGGAATGCCAAATAGTATTTGGCAAGCGACCAACAGAAACTCCTCTTGCAGTGAAACATTAAGCAGTGGCTGAAGTCTGACCAAGCGACTAGCATAGAAAACTGTCTTCTGCCAACCATGACCCATGTTGTTAACAATAGTGAAGTTTCAAGATCAGAAATGTTACAAGAAGTTTTTCACTGACCAGCATAATGTCTTCCGTAATGAATTAGCATCTTGTGCAATACAAATTCCTACACTGTCTCTTGCAAAAACGACTGAGGTTTCTGGCTGACAAGTAAACTTTGCCTACTAATGTCACATATTGGAGAAAAAACCAAGTGGTGCACATAACGACACAGTCCTTCACTCACTAATTACACAGCAAGTTATACCTATCTGACAAAAGTGTGCACTAATTATTATATCCATGGCGCTTGAAAAAATATTACAAAACAAAGTATGAAAATGGTGTGCGATCTTTTTACATGACACCCAATTATAGACGAAGACTCGCCCGCCGGAGGTTCGAGTCCTCCCTCGGGCATGGGTGTGTGTGTGTGTAGCTCTTAGCATAAGTTAGTTTAAGCAGTGTGTAACGCTACTTTAGAATTTCTGATATATGCCTTGTATTCGTGATATGTGTTTAAGGAAGGGAAAATGGAGCTGTCATAGTCATATGTCAGCAAGTCGTCTTTAGCAAAATCGTCAAACATCCTTATGTATGCATCAAATATACCATTTTTTATCACCTGTACTTCAAATTCCTCAGATTATTCCCATACTTCAACTTCTCAAGTCTTTCAGAACTTACTTCCAAAATGTCTTATTCATCACTTATGTTTTCCTAAAATTTCGTCTTTCAACTGTATGACTTCCATAGTAATCAAATTATACTTCAAATATTGCTCAAATTTCATACCTGAATTCAGGATACCCACATTATTAAAAAGACAAACTCAAAATCTCTTTCTTTTCTCAACCATACACTTCTCAGAGGACCACCTCACAAAAGACCATATTATTGTATCAAACCATAAATCACGCATCGTTAGTTCAAATCATTTCTTTAACCCTCATTTTTCTTCAGTAGTTAACCATCATCTTAACATATACCCTGGTAACTCACGAGTTTCTAAAATTACATCTATTACTTAAAGTATGGAGATCTTGCTAAAATTAGGTAGAACATCACATTCATTTACACAAGAAAGGAAAAAAGCAGAACATCTAACTACAAGTAAATGAAACGCCAAGTAAACTACACAGCATGACATCTTAGAGAAGCTTTGTCCCTGATACATTTGCACACAAAGAACAATCGAAAACACAAAATCATAGGAAAGTAAGTTTTTGTAGCACATGCAACAGAGCATCACATCCTAACGGAAATTGATTTAACCAGTGAAAATGTATTATAGGCCAACATACATCAATCTGCGTGTCAATTGAAGAATGATGACATTGGAACATAAAACAAGAATAAATATCCGATTATGTACACTAGCCTACCCAGACGGTGTACCATAGTACTGCTTGTACTAAGTATTTGGTATATAGTAAGTTAAAAGTGTTTGCTGAAAACACTGTTATTAATTATAAGAATTTTGCTCTTTTTTCTTTGTAACAGATTTCCTCTCTCATTTTTCATAGTTTCTGAGCAAGTCCCTCCGAATGATCTTCCATAATATATCATTATTTTGATCATGGCAGCGACAACAGCAACCGTTACGACATTGTCTCGAATGAAATACAGCCCACAGTTGCACTAAATTCTGTTTATTCTAAACCTTGAAAATGGTTTCTGCTATAATAATATAGCATATAAACCGTGGTCCACTGAGACAATTTTCAGACAGTACCATCTTTTGAAGCAAGTGAGCAGTAAGTCTAATGGACGCAGTGAAATCAGTTGCAACACAGATCAGAGAATAAGGCTAGGTGACAATAATAAACCAGCAGAAAAATCGTAGATACAACTATTGAAGATCGTAATGCATAGAAATGTTTACAGGAGGTTCTCATCGAGCTGTGGTTATCAGCTGACTGACGATGCAACATTAGAATGTAAAACTACCGTAGGCCACCACAGACTGCCATAGGTAAGTGTAAACTACGGCAGTTTTTCGTGTGTTCCGAACCTGTTAGGCGTTAAAACTATGGCTTTCTTTACGCATGCGATCAGTGTCTTACCAGGTATTCCGAAAAATCAGAAGCAGAGCTAGAGACTGAATGAGGATATAAAAAGGGCCCGGTAACCTAAGGAAATTTCTTTTTTACGTACGTATCCTATTGTCTTTTACATGACAATGAACAGTGTTTCTAGCGAAATTGAAATTTTCAATGTTTAATTCAGGTTTTACTCAAAAATCGTTGATCTGGAACGTGGAACAGAAGGATGTTGCAATAAAAATGAAGAAAACAATACTCATTTATCTTACAGCGATAGGAAACGTTATTTTCAGAACGCAGAGGTAAAATAACAAAATAGAAACAGAAATATATCAAAAATCGTTTCAGTACATCGTCAGGCTTACATAAAACACTTTCCTCTTACTGACAAACGCGCGACTGCTACGGTCGCAGGTTCGAATCCTGCCTCGGGCATGGATGTGTGTGATGTCCTTAGGTTAGTTAGGTTTAAGTAGTTCTAAGTTCTAGGGGACTGATGACCACAGTAGTTAAGTCCCATAGTGCTCAGAGCCATTTGAACCATTTGAACTGACAAACAACATAATTAAAAGTAGTTAAAATGGTAGAACTGGGGTCATATTTGGGTGGAGCTCACTAAGGATACAGAAACTAGGTTTGCAAACCCTCACTTTATTTGGCGTTGCAGTATAGCAGACATGTTCAGGTTCTTAGGGCCAAAGACTCTCGATTTTCAGAGATAGTTCTCATTACTACTGAAAATTTGTGCTGGAAGTGACTTGATGGTGGTCCGAATAGGGAATAGTCAAAAGAGGTTGAAGTTGCACAGAAAACCGTTCATATCGAAATAAATAAATAAGCCCAAAATACGTCGAAAAGAAAAGAAAGGACAAATAAAATCTGCCTTTCCTAGCCTGCAATGAATATACACTGAAAAATGGTAGAAACTGGTACACCTGCCTAGTATCGTGTAGTACCCCCGCGAGCACACAGAAGTGCAGCATCACGACGTGGCAGGTCTCGACAAATGTGCTGGTGGGCACTGACACCATGATTCCTGCAGGGCTGTCCATAAATGGGTAAGAGTACGAGGGGGTGGAGATCTCTTCTGGACAGTACGTTGCAAGGCATCCAGATATGCTCAATAATGTTCATGTCTGGGGACTATGATGGCCAACAGAATTGTTTAAACCCAGAAAAGTGTTCCTGAGAGGAATCTGTACCAATTTTGGACATGTGAGCTGTCGCACTGTCCTGCTGGAATATCTGTCGGAATGCACACCGGACATGAATGGATGCACGTGATGAGACTGGATGCTTAAGTACGTGTCATCTGTCAGAGTAGTTTCTAGACGTATCAGGTGTCCCAATGACTCCAACTGCACACGCCCCACACCATTACACAGCCTCCACCAGCTTGAACAGTCGCCTGCTGACATTTAGGTTCCATGGATTCATGAGGTTGACTGTATACCCGTACCCGTCCGTACAATTTGAAATGAGACTCGTCCGACCAGACAACATATTTCCAGTCATCAACAGTGCAATGTCGGTGTTGACGGGCCCAGGCGAGGCATAAAGCTTTGTGTCATGCATTCATGATGTGTACACGACTGAGTGTTCAACTGCGAAAGCCCGTATCGGTGAAGTTTCGTTGAATGGTTCACACTCTGAAATTTGTTGATGACCCAGCACTGAAATCCACAGCAATTTGCAGAAGGATTGCACTTCTGTCACGTTGAACGATCCTCTTCCGTCTTCGCTGGTTCCGTCTTGCAGGATCTTTTCCGGCAGCAGCAATGTCGGAGATTTGATGTTTTACCGGATTCACGGTAAGCTCGTGAGAAGGTCATACGGGAATATCCCCACTTTATCGCTACCTCGGAGATGCTGTGTCCCATCGCACATGCGACTACGAAAGGCCTCGTTCGAACTCACTTAATCTTGATGACCTGCCATTGTAGCAGCAGTTACCGATCTAACAACTGCCCCAGACACTTGTTGTCTTGTGTAGGCGTTGCCGACCGCAGCGCCGTATTCTGCCTGTTTACATATCTCTATATTTGAGTACGCACTGAAACGTCCCCTTAGAAAAATTTATGAATGACTGTGCTGAAAAACCTCCTACATTATTTGATTTTCAAACAGCTGAGCAGAAGTGAACGTACTCAGACATTTCGCACTTTACCTATTCTGATCAACACTAAACTGACACACAATATTTTTAGCGCAACGCAATCTTATCCGACTTTCAAAAATCCCTGCAAAAGAATGGCCCTGACTAACAATAACCTATACCTTTCATGAATCACTTACCTCACAAAAATCTTCGTTACTCGAACAACTGCAATACAGCTAGCGCCACTACTGCCAGCTAGATAAAAAATTCTAACTGCTGAAGGCACTATATATATATATATATATATATATATATATATATATATATATATATATATATATATATATATCAGTTCATTATATCCAGTATTACAAATTTACTCTATCTGGCGGACACACGTCCAGATCGTCCGCTCTTAAAATTCTGCCATCTCTCTCCCCACATCCACCACTGCTGGCGGCTCACCTCCAACTGCGCAACGCTACGCGCTGTTGACATCCAACCGCCCAACAGTACAGTGGCGAATATTCCAACAATGCCAACCAGCCACAGACTGCACACAGCACAGCCAGTGATTTTCATACAGAGCGCTAGGCGACGTTACCAACACAAAAACCTAAATAGCCTACTTACAGCATGCCTATAACTGTTTCTTTGGCACTTCAGTGTATATTCCATTGAGCCAATCCTGTAGTACATGGGTATTTTCATCAACGTCCGAAACCTACTCATAACACAGGACACTGCATTGAAAGCATACACAATAAAGTGCTATGTAGCGTATCACAGCGGGGAGATGGAGAGGGAAGCAAGACTCCTTTAGCATGGTTGGGATGGACATAGCTAGACTTAGATGGGATTATAGCACTCGGCCCCTCCTGCTGATTATGTGCCGCAGCTTGGCTGCCTGGCTGATAGGAAAGCATGCAGAGGTTAAAATCAGAATGTGTAAAACTCTGATTCACTTCCTCGTCTCCAAACTCAGCGAGATCCTGCACCAGCCGACAGTTCTCCCGGGCCAGAGACAACAACTGCCACACTGCGCTCACAGGCAAGCCTCTTCGACATCGAGAGGCAAAGACGTTCGTGGAACGGTTCGCTGTGATTCACAACGTACTCAGTGTGATTCCAGAGTTGGAAATAAACCGTAACTTTGTCGGAGAGCGTGGCTGGAGGCAAAGTAGACCGCAGCTCGGCGGTGCGTCATGCCGCTGTCCGAAGAGAGAGCGGCTAAGGAAGCGAGTTGGTACGCCGACCAGATTTACGCGGGCACTCGCAAATGGATCTGCGCCGTATTTCTCGTCCAAGGCGGCGCCACGCGGCGGTTCGTGTTAACTGCGGTCCGAGGGCAGATGGCCGCTCCTTCCGGCCCACTTGCAGATAACCGCGGCGTTAAATCTAGGGGCCGTTAGTGCAGCGTGGGCAGGGCAGGGCAGGCCGCCGCAGCGCCGGGGCCACCCCTCGTCGGTACCCATTAACCGCTACCGTAGCCACCGGCGAGCTCCTACACTCTTAGCCCCTCCCACTCCACCCAGTGCCACCGTCCTCTGCTTTTTCGGGGAAGTCTGCCCGCTGTGTAATGCACACCACTCACTCGCGCTCGTGTCTTGCCGCGATATAAGTCAACTTACACGCCAGCCGCTCCGACGTGCCATGTCGAAACTTGCCGTAATTTACGGCGATGGTGAAGTTTGTTTTATGGGCAGTAGGCCGTAATCAAAGGCATGTTTCCGTGCCCAACGATTCTAGAGCCCAGGGAAACAATGCACAACAAGTTTTGAATTATTCATAAACACGTAATTACACAACTCGATTCGCAGGCAATACTAAGGATTGAACCTAAAGTCAAGTTTCGGGAGTGGTATTTACACATAGATGAAACTTCACTTCGTAATGCACGTCCCAACAAGCGAAGAAATAAATAAATAACTGTCGGAGGCCAAAACTGAGTTAACCAAACGGTCGAGATCGGGCTTCACTATCAATGGGTTAAGGTTAGAAGTTCAGTTAGGAGTTCACTGTTGAGCCCTGGTCTACATCTACATCTACATCTACATCTACATCCACACTCCGCAAGCCACCTGACGTTGTGTGCCGGAGGGTAACTTGAGTACCTCTATCGGTTCCCCTTCCATTCCAGTCTCGTATTGTTCGTGGAAAGAAGGATTGTCGGTATGCCTCTGTGTGGGCTCTAATCTCTCTGATTTCATCCTCATGGTCTCTTCTCTTCGCGAGATCTACCTAGGAGGGAGCAATATACTGCTTGACACCTCGGTGAAGGTATGTCCTCGAAACTTCAACAAAAGCCCGTACCGAGCTACTGAGCGTCTCTTCTGCAGAGTCTTCCACTGAAGTTTATGTATCATCTTCGTAACGCTTTCGCGATTACTAAATTATCCTGTAATGATGCGCGCTGCTCTCCGTTGGATCTTCTCTATCTCTTCTATCAACCCTATCTGGTACGGATCCCACACTGGTAAGCACTATTCAACCAGTGGACGAACAATTGTACTGTAACCTACTTCCATTGTTTTCGGACTGCATTTCCTTAGGATTCTTCCAATAAATCTCAGTCTGGCATCTGATTTACCGACGATTAATTTTATATGCTCATTCCGTTTTAAATCACTCCTAATGCCTACTCCCAGATAATTTACGGAATTAACTGATTCCAGTTGATGACCTGCTACATTGTAGCTGAATGGTAAAGGATCTTTCTTTCTATGTATTCGCAGCACATTACACTTGTCTACATTGAGATTCAATTGCTATTCCCTGCACCATACGTCAGTTCGTTGCAGATCCTCCTGCATTTCAGTACAATTTTCCATTATAACAACCTCTCGATGTACTACAGCATCATCCGCAAATAACCTCAGTCAACTTCCGATGTTACGATGTTATCCACAAGGCTATTTATGTATATTGTGAATAGCAACGGTCCTACGACACTCCCCTGTGGCACACCTGAAATCACTCTTACTTCGGAAGATTTCTCTCCATTGAGAATGAGATGCTGCGTTCTGTTATCTAGGAACTCTTCAATCCAATCACACAATTGGTCTGATAGTCCATATGCTCTTACTTTGTTCATTAAACGACTGTGGGGAACTGTATCGAACGCCTTGCGGAAGTCAAGAAACACGGCATCTACCTGGGATCCCGTGTCTATGGCTCTCTGAGTCTCGTGGACGAATAGAGCGAGCTGGGTTTCACGCGATAGTCTTTTTCGAAACCCATGCTGATTCCTACAGATTAGGTTTCTAGTCTCCAGAAAAAGTCATTACAATCGAACATAATACGTGTTTTAAAATTCTACAACTTATCGACGTTAGAGATATAGGTCTATAGTTCTGCACATCTGTTCGACGTCCCTTCTTGAAAACGGTGATGACCTGTGCCCTTTTAAAATCTTTTGGAACGCTACGGTACACCGCTGCAAGAAGGGGCGCAACTTCCTTCGCGTACTCTGTGTAAAATCGAACTGGCATCCCCACGAAGAGAGACAATGTGCACTCAGGGGCCGTAAGTCTGGATCATCAGCGCTGAAGTCACTGTCCTCGATACCGTAGGAATTCAAAGTTTAAGGGCACAACACCGCAACGGCCCAATACCGAATATCACAGATTAAATGAAATTTAATCACCTGTAGTAGTCTCTTTTTCGTCTCATTTATTTCCGCAGCCAGTTTCGGTGTTCCATTACGCCGCCTTCTGGCCCCTGCTTAAAAAAAGCAATGACAAGGTAGAGAAGATAACAATCATAGTAGTAAAAGGACGGTATAAAAATTGAGAGATAACTAATTCCAAAGTAATTTACAGTAATTTACTATATATATTTACCAACACCCAAACTGTACAGTATCTTATATCAATGTCAGAGAATCATCCAAAATTAAAATGAGTACAGTTATAAAATTTATGTGGGTTTTAAATGGGAAACGCGTAAGGTCATAAAATAGTAAAAGCGAATCTATGTTCCGGAGGGCAGAAAAATATGTCAACCTCAGACACCTAAGATGTCTCATACTTAATAAAACACTAAAAGCCAGCCGGAGTGGCCGTGTGGTTCTGGCGCTACAGTCTGGAGCCGAGCGACCGCTACGGTCGCAGGTTCGAATCCTGCCTCGGGCATGGATGTGTGTGATGTCCTTAGGTTAGTTAGGTTTAATTAGTTCTAAGTTCTAGGCGACTGACGACCTCAGAAGTTAAGTCGCATAGTGCTCAGAGCCATTTGAACCATTTGAACCAAAACACTAAAATATAATACAAATGTAACACCCGTTGAAGTATATATGCATTTCTTCGTATATTATAGCATAGTTATTTGTTCGTATCTGGTTGCTCGAAACATTTTTTGTGAACATACCACATATTTTTTGCCATCGTTAATATTTTGATGTTTCCAGCTTTAAAGCGTAGCATTTTCTGCATGACATGTAGGTGTACGTTTGCGTATATATCTGATATTATACAGAATAGGTATTTTTCCGTAGTGTATTGTCTGTATACGCTCTACTGTAACGGTTTTATATTTATTACATGATATATGCACACATTCATGTTTTCATTTTGTCCATTTTACTGCATATTATTTTGTGGCGTACTATATGTATATTCCTGGCTAAGTTAACGCGTAGGTGTTGTTCATATGCCGTCCTCTGAGAAGTTTTTTGATAGATTTGACATAACTGTCTGCTCTTGTCACCGTCTTGATGCTTTGTACCTCAACATTTTGTATTTAATACGCGACATACTGACATATATTTACGTTTCCGTTTTGGCCACTTCCCCTATCTCAAACTCTCTGATGATGGTTGACACTATCCTCTGACTTATCTCTGGAAAGCAGTATTTGTAATATACACTATGTGATAAAAGGTATCGGACACCCCCAAAAACCTACGTTTTTCATATTAGCTGCATTGTGCTGCCACCTACTGCCAGGTACTCAGTATAAGCAACCTCAGTAGTTATTAGACATCGTGTGGGAGCAGAATGGAGCGCTTCGCAGGACTCGAGGACTTCGAACGTGGTCAGGTGATTGGGTGTCACTTGTGTCATACGTCTGTACACGAGATTTCCACACTCCTAGACATCCCTCGGTCCACTGTTTCCGTTGTGATAGTGAAGTGGAAACGTGAATGAAGGGACGCGTACAGCACAAAAGAGAACAGGCCAACCTCGTCTGTTGACTGACAGAGACCGGCGACGATGGAAGAGGGTCGTAATGTGTAATCGGCAGACATCTATCCAGACCATCACAAAGGAATTTCAAACTGCATCAGGATCCACTGCTTGTACTATGACAGTTAGATGGGAGATGACAAAACTTGCATTTCATGGTCGAGCGGCTGGTCATAAGCCACACATCACGCCAGTAAATGCCAAACGACGCCTCGCTTGGTGTAAGGAGCGTAAACATTGGACGATTGAACAGTGGAAAAATGTTGTGTGGAGTAACTAATCGCGGTACACAATGTGGCGATCCGCTGGCAGGGTATGGGTATAGCGAATGCCCGGTGAACGTCATCTGCCAGCATGTTTAGCATCAAGAGTAAAATTCGGAAGCGATGGTGTTATGGTGTGGTTGTGTTTTACATGGAGGGTGTTTGCACCCCTTGTTGTTTTGCGTGGCGCTATCACAGCAGAGGCCTACATTGATGTTTTAAGAACCAACTTGATCCCACTGTTGAAGAGCAATTCGGGGATGGCGATTGCATCTTTCAATAGGATCGAGCACCTGTTCATAATGCACGGACTGTGGCGATGTGGTTACACGATGATAACATTTCCTGTAATGGACTGGCCTTCACAGACTCCTGATTTGTATCCTATAGAATACCTTTGGGATGTTTTGGAACGCCGACTTCATGCCAGCCCTCCCTGACCAACATCGATACCTCTCCCGCAGTGCAGCACTCCATGAAGAATGGACTGCCATTCCCCAAGAAACCTTCCAGCAGCTGATTGATCGTATAACTGCGAGAGTGGAAGCTGTCATCAAGGCTAAGGGTATGCAAGAACCATACTGAATTCAGCATTACCGATGGATGGCCCCATGCACTTGTAAGTCAATTTCAGCCAGGTGTCCTGATACTTTAGATCACGTAGTGTGGATCCACAGGCTCGGACTTGTTGTTTTCTGATACCACTACTGAATATACTGTATCTTTTCATGTATCATCGTCCTCTACTGATGCTCCCATACACTTTTTCAGCCTTATTTCAGGTATCGGCAATCTATTTTGTCGCCAGCTACACACCCATTATCGTTAGGTTATCCAACTGTTGATCTTATTTGATTGTAACCCTCTCTCATACTATGTTTTAGTACTCTTTGCATAGTGCTAATTCGTTGAGGTGTGTTATATTAATTTCACATTTTAGATTTTTATTAAGCATTATGCACCATGGGTATTAAGGGGTGACTCTATGTTTCTGATATTCGATACATAGATGCATTTTTACAGTTGCATAAAATTGTATGTCTCCTGGTAAATATCCACAAAAAATTTATAAAAGTTCTCGTGTTACTTTCGGACTGTGCGTTAACACTGATGTAATACCCGGTAGGGTTTGGCTGTTGGAAAATTTCCCTGTAAATCCCCTAGGATATTAATGATTCCTAAATATTTTCACCGTCCTTTTAATAGTGAATTGTCTATGTTTTTTTTTTTTTACCACAGGGGTCTGAAGACCGTCTAATGGAACATCTAAACCAGTTGCCTATGTAAATTGAGTCAAAACTGATGGCTGTAGCGGTTTTAATTTTCATTTCATTCTGATCAGCCGAAATTCATGTGACCATCTACGACAAAGAAGGATATACAAAGGTCTGAAGTTCACACAAGGCCGCACTGCAGAAGAAGTCACTTCTCGGCAGAGTCCGACAACGGAACTGGCTGCTCCACGTAACGGCGGGTCCTCCTTTTTTCTGCTCGGGATAGCGATTAGAATTTTTGGGATGGATGTTCTCTGTGTTAGTGGACTCTCTTTATGCATTGTACCCTACAATTCCGTGAGACATTGTAAGTAACTGTATAGTGAAAAATGAAATTTTACATTCTTTCTGTCTTTCCACAGTAAACTTTATATATATACTAACTGACGAACGCGGTATTGCTTGCGTATTCGTTTTGCAAGTTCTCTATTAAAATAAAAAAATGAACTATTTTCTAATAAAGTACAAAAAATTTCATTCTCTGTGTTTGTCAAAACAATTTTGAAATTGTGAAACAGTCGTACAAAGACATATCCACAATGTGCAAATATATAAGTACAGTATCGAGATTGAGATTTATGATTCCGGCAGTTTTTGTACGCTGGGCGCTGCTGCTTTGCGTAGCTACAACGCGAATGTCCCTATGGCAACGCCTGTTCGTACCTCTATAGGCTACTGCTTCCACCTACTGGCGTTTGCGCTTCGCAGAAGAAAGCTGGTAAAAGCGATTCCACGTATCAGAGATTTCCATAATCTGCCTGGACGGTACGAGGGTCTTAACAGTGAAGAATAAATGTATTAAAAGTTCATGCATGAGGCGCGAATTTTCCACGCATCACAGAGTTTCTGACCGCATATACCCCAGGCTATGTATCATACAATGACATAATTTTACAAGTACATTCAGCGTCTACGAAACGTGTTGAGAAAAGAGTTAGAGAAAAGAAGGAATAAATTCAAATGTCATACACAATGTCGTAATTTCTCACGCATCTCAGTGTTTCTGGTGTCACATCTCCTGAACTATGTATGGCACCATGATATATTTTATATGTGATTTTCACGACGTGTGTTGAGACTGCCGGAAATTTATTACGAATAAAGTTAGTAGCACAGAAGTAATGCATTTAAATGTCATGCATGATGCGGAAGTTTTTCATGCATCTAATTGTTTATGACGTCATATCTCCTAAAATATGTTGGGTAAATAGTTCTTACCCGCACAGCGATTGTTGCTTGACAGTAAGGGATATGTATACGAAGTTTGGTTGAAATCGCTCCATTCGTTTAGGAGGAGATATAGAAAACACACACATTCATTCATACAGTGGTCAGCCAGAACACTATGACCAGCTACCTAATAGCCGGTATGCCCAACTTCGGCATAGATGTCAGCGGCAACGCGTCGTGGCATGGATGTAATGATGCCTCATACATTGCTGGAGGGAGTTGACACTACATCTGCTCACACAAGTCGCCTAACGCCCGTTAATTCCAGGGAGCGGAGCGATGAGCTCTGGCGCCTCATGAATCATATCCCAGCTGCGTTCGATCTGGTTCAGATCTGACACTTTGGGAGGCCTGAACATCAATTGGAACTCGCCACTATGTTCCTCGAACCACTCCATCACACTGCTTGCCTTGGAACATTGCGGATTATCTTGTTGAAAATGCCTCCGCCGCCGAGAAACAAGACCATAATAAAGGGATGTTTGTGGTCTGCAACCTGTGTACGAAACTCATTGGGCGTCATGGTGCCTTACACGAGGTCCACTAGACATATAGATGCCCATGTAAATATTCCCCAGATCATAATGGAGCCGCCACCAGGTTGTCTCCATTCGGCGGTACAGGTAGCTGGAAGGCGAAGGATTTTCTCCGTCCAGCCGGCATTATGAAGAAGGTATCGGTATTCATCAGACCATGCAACGCCTTTTCACTGTGTCAACGTCAACTGCATGTAGCAACGTGTCCATTTCAATCGTAACTGCCGATGCCGTGGTATTAACATTGGCACATTAAGGATCGTCGGCTGCGGAGGCCCATCGTTAGGGTTGTTGGTGCACTGTGTGTTCAAACACACTCGCACTCTGCCTAGCATTAAAGTCTGATTTGTTTCCCACCACAGATCGCCGCCTGTCCTGTTTTACCAGTTCGCCCAAGCTGTGACGTCCGGAATCTGTCATGGAGTGCGGCTGCCCTAACCCACGGCGTCTGGACGTGGTTTCGCCTTAGTTTCACCACGTATTGAGGAAACTCACGGCAGCATTCCTCCAATACCGGACAAGTCCTGCAGTTTTCGAAACGCTCGTCCGCAGCTCGTGGTCGTGCGGTAGCGTTCTCGCTTCCCACGCCCGGGTTCCCGGGTTCGATTCCCGGCGGTGTCAGGGATTTTCTCTGCCTCGTGCTGACTGGGTGTTGTGTGCTGTCCTTAGGTTAGTTAGGTTTAAGTAGTTCTAAGTTCTAGGGGACTGATGACCATAGATGTTAAGTCCCATAGTGCTCAGAGCCATTTGAACCATTTGAGCCATTTTTTCGAAACGCTCGTGCCCAGCCTCCAGTCCATCACAAACTGACCTCGGTCAGTCTCGGATAGACTGCGCCTTCCCCATTCTTCACACGGACAGCACGCTCACTTATACTACGTGCAGCTTGCATGTGTCTGACTAGCAGTCGCTCCCGGCAGGTGACACTACTGTTCGCCTTGACGGGTTTATGTTGATAGTAGGTCAATGTTCATAATGGTCTGGCTGATCAGTGCACGCAAATTTTTATAATATGTATGGATTAATATCATTCAGAACATGTAGAAATTCAGACAGGTAATCAGTATCACGGTATACCCTCGCTCCGAATTTTAGCTTTGATACACCTTTGCAGATACAAAAAAATTAAAACTCATGGAAACCACTGTCGTTACCTTGGCACATGTGATATGGAGACTGGCACACCTGCATATCATTAAATTACACTTCTATCAGCAACGGCGGCCAAGGCGCTCGAGAGAAAGCAGCCAACGAAAAAAAAAAAAGTGTTGATGCTAATGCTAAAAACTGAAGCTAACACTGCCATTTGGCATCTTTTCTTGTAATTACCGTTAACCGAACTACACCTATCTGATTAAGGAGTGGCTTCACAAATATTCTGCCCTTTACTTTAAGTTGAAACGCAAGTGATGGAGAACCTTGTGAAAGTTTACTTGTTACGAGCATTTACAACGGACAGTAATTGGAAAATACGACTGAAAATGTGTATGACTCAACACACAGATATTAACTGAACACTGCTCATATCTGTGGGTGGGGATTTACTCTCAATCCTTATTTGTAGAAAATAAACTTATTTTCCGTCTGTCGATAGCTGTTTTAATTATCCCAACATGTCTGGTTTCGGGAAGCGTCGCCCATCTTATCGTCGTTACTGAGTACCCAAACTTGAGGGAACACTTTCAGCTAACTGATACTTTTCCGTTAAGACTGTTTACCCTTTAACTGTCATACATGACACAGAAACTGATATTATTCCTTTAAGGGTGGTTGCTCTCTAATTATGAGAAATCCTCTGCAGATGGGCTGCGCTACCCGAGTCTGGTCAGTCTGAGATCGACAGACGAAAAATAAGTGTATTTTCTACTTTTATTAAATATGGAGACGCTCATCGGAGTATTCCTCGTAGCAACGTGACGCATTGGGAAAATGAAGAATACAAGAAACTTGTGAATATAGGTCTACAGAAATGACATTTTGATTGTTCCGAGTATGAACTGTAATACAGGAAAAAGAAATATGAAGAGTGCTATAAGAGTAGATAGGAAATAACTGCTATTTCATGAGCTTTGACTAGAACCAAACAAACATCATTTAACATTAGCTACATTATCAACCCTTATTAGAGCTAGGAAAATGTTAATGCTGTGGGTACAAATAATTTTACAGTTTTTACAAGTTCGATTCCTCCTTTCACGAGATCGGAAAAAATGTCTTCAGAAAATACAGCAAATATTTTGTCAGAAAAATATCGGAAAAAAATGTAATACCAGTGGAGCTGATAGAAGCATTTGTCGATAAATGCAACGGATGAGATATCTAGTTTTCATGCATGTTGTGTTCTTTTGTGTGTGTGTGCGTGTGAGCAGTACAAGACTACTTACAAATAAAATACTCACTAAAGGAATGTTGACATACAAAAGGGAAATTGCAGTCTTAAATTCGTGAACGTCAAGGTCATGATCAATCAGAAGTATCAGTTACAGTTATACCATATAACTGACATCGAGAATCATTCTGATACTTCGGTCCTCGAATTCTATGCAGGAAATCATATCGTAGACTCATGGGAGACTGGGAAAATTGGGATTGAAGCTTTTACATTTTTCATTTCTCTCTTGTGTCAGTAGAATCAAATTAAGAGGGTGTGCTGAAAAGTAATGCCTTGGAATTGTTTGTGTGAGAACACAGCAATATTTTTAAATAAAACAAACGTTATTAATATTCTACATCTTGATTCTCCACGTCTACAAGTTTATTTTCTCTTGCACAGTCGTTATTGTGACGAACACTTTTCTCACAACGAGAGACCGGTTTGTTGATACCTTCACTGTGGAACGTTCTAAGTTTGTTGACGGAGCCACAGCTTCACCTCTGCAGGTATCTCTTGACACTACCAATGTGAAATCCTCCAAGGTGCTCTATAAGTTTTGGAAACAGATGGGAATCGGATGGGGTGAAGGTGGGACTGCACGGACGACAATCGATGACAGTGAACCCAAAACATCGATTTGTTGCAGATGTCGCAGCACTTGTGTGTAGTTTAGCATTGTCGCGCGGAAAGAAAGGTTGGTCGTGTGTGGACAAACCCTTCGAATTCGAAACTCGATTACAGCACTATGTTTCTCATACACCTACATTGTTACGTACACACCGCCATGTTGCAAGATTCAATTCGGATTCCTCTTGCGGCAGAGGGCTGTAAATATATAGACGTAAAGAATACAGACGTAGTAAGTTAATAACGTTTGCTTTATTTAAAAATCCCTAAGAGTTTTCATATTACAAATTTGGAGGCACAACTTTTAAGCACGCCCTCGTACTGCTTATTCGACCATCTTGCACATTTCAGAAAAATGCTGTATCATTGAGAATCGCAGTTCGAAAAAACACTGACAAAAAGGCACGGATACTTCCGACTTCACCTAGTAAAAATAGTATACTCCAACAGCTAGAACCGAGTTATATGGCGTAGTGGTTAAGCATTTAAGTCGGTTATGGCACTTGCGACGGTGGTTCCTCTAAAAGGGTGCAGCCGATTTCCTTCCATACATCGAGCCTTTGCTCTGTCGTGACCTCTTCGGCGAGGGACATAAAACCCAATTCTCCCATCCTTCGTTTCAACTACTGGACAGTGAATTTTTCCTCAAGTGTCAGGAAACCTAGTAACAGACATGACAGGAAATTATTGTGAAGATATTACTGATGTATCAAGTTTTCTATCGAGAAATCTTAGCAACTGGCAGTCACTAGCGCACGGTTCAATTTCGTATCCTCATTTTAGAAATCTGATCAAATATGCAGTTACTTACTTAGAACCTACAGAAGTCAGAATGGACTCATTCCCAATGCCGACCCATTTTTGTGTATAGCGTAATGAACTGTTACTTAACTTGTTGACTCTCAATGCCATTATTAATTTTTATTCCTGTATAATGACAAAAGTTTCTTTGGAACATTGCACGATTTTATTGTTATTGTTATTTTAATAGCGAAAAGCAGAGCCTGGATTTTCATGAACTATAAAATCGTAAAACGTAAATACATTCAAGCAGTATCGTAGCATTAAACGCGCACAATGAGGCAACGAAACATTGAAAATATACTGTATTATCAAAATTTTGTTTCATGTTTCTTTCTGTTTTCTTCTAAAACAATACTCAGCAACCAGTATCTCCAAATTTTCTTCACCTAGGCTCATGCATTTTTCAGACAGTTCAGTTTCGTAAATAAGAAATGACATTACTACTTAAGTGAAGAATTTGGGACAAAATAGAACAACTTGGAAGTCTTTTACATCTTCCCCAAAAAATATATTTTTGTCAGCTTCATCAACTCAAATAAAGATTTTATCAGATCACTCTTTTCATCTTATCTTTTGCTGCAACACCCACTTCTCTGTAGCACAAGTGCAAATGCTTTTCAACCTCTTCAGTAATAATTGTCATATAATCAACCAGTATCCTGTGGCTCCCTACTTCGTTATTTCTCCAGGAAAATGCGCAAGATTTGACTTAATGTCTTTAACGCAAGCCGTATAAAACAGTGAGGGGGTGGGAGGGCAGTAACTGAAGGCTTTCCAAGAAAATGAAGGAAACCGATGTTAACTTTGCGGACTCTTACCTAATTAACGTCACCAAAAGTATCGCAGTAAAGAATGGCAGCTTTCGTCCAGGTACTCCATCTGGGTAAAATGCAGCAACATGGCATGTGCTTTCAAGACTATATTCGAAAGGAAAAAAAGTCAGTGTATGACGCTTAAAACTGCCATAATTATCAATTATTTGGAATTTGGTGCATCTATTTAGCTTGTTCGTGGAGTATATGAGCGTGTTCACGTTGTCATTTTTTGACGTACAGTTTCAATTGCACTAGTACTGATTGGGCTAAACATGATGGGTGCTTTAGGTTAACACGCAATATTTTAATTATTTTCCCGGTTTTCATCATACACAGGACAGTATCACTTTATCACAAAGGACCCTTCTTAGATTTAAATTTACTGGCACGAAGTATGTTGTCTTTTAACAACATTCACCGCCCAACTGTGGCGCTTGAGCTCACTCTGAAATTTACAAATTGTAATTATATTCGCGAAATTACTCATGTTCTGCACTTTTACAGTAAATAATATGAAAAAATTATCAATCGAATTTGCTAACATGCAAGCATTTGTAATATGTGCACTGAGACGACAAAAAATATGTAATACTCCCTGCAAATTTCTGAATGCATGTAGTTATATCGATGAAATCTCAGAAATGTGCATTTATTTCATAAATGGCCCATGAATTCGTGCATCATGCGTTTGCATGTAAATTCGAGCTAATATTATAAGGAATAAATGTTCAACCGTTGGAATGCCGTAGTTATTGAGTGTTCTCTTATTTAACTATGCAAATTTTGTAGCCCGTGCTTTGTTTCCGATTTATTAGAATTCAGCTCATCGGCTTGCATGCCATGAAATTAGTGACAGAAAGTCACAAAGAGTCGCGTAGGTTGAAAATTCGGTGCTGTACTTCTAGAACAAACACACACACATACACACAAAAAACGAACTAACAAATGAACGCTTCAGCACCAAAAAAAAGTGAAACGAAAAACCAGGAATGTTGGAAGCACAAAACGAAATGATACTTTATACAGTTTACATGGCATCAAATTGTCAGGCCTTCAACCAGTTTTCCACGTGACGGAGAGCTACCTAGTTTTAATATAATGAACTGGATGTTTTACTGTAAGAACATCCATTTTATTATAAAAATCTAGCGTGAACTTTTTCTAAATCTACAGCGAAAAATTTCATATAATATTCGAGAACACCCGCTAAACATGCCTTGTTAAAAAGGTGAAAGTGGTCTGAGTACATAAATAAAATTAAAAAAATAATGAGCTGAACTGAAAAGACATATTCTCCTAAGCTACTGCAGTTGTATAGTATTTTATGTTTGGACTTTGATTTAAATAAATTTAAATAAACAAATCAAGTTTTGCATAATCTCGGTTCCGAGAGTTCCGGAAGGTGTACAGAAAATTGGAGTAGAGATCAACACAATCATCAGTACCGCCCTTTTTATTGCTCGTGAAAACCACACTTTGAATGTTGTACCACCATACAGCGAGACCTTCAGAGTTGGTGGTACAGACTGCTGTACACAGCTGTACCTCTAATACACAGTAGCACGTCCTCTCGCATTGATGCCTGCCTGTATTCGTCATTGCATACTATTCACAAGTTCAAGGCACTGGTAGTCCAGATTGTCCCACACCTCAACGGCGATTCGGTTCAGATACCTCAGAGTGGTTGGTGGGTCACGTCGTCCATAAACAGCTGTTTTCAATCTATCCCAGGGATGTTCGACAAGGTTCATGTCAGGAGAACATGTTGGCCACTCTAGTCGAGTGACGTCGTTATTTTGAAGGAAGTCATTCACAAGATGTGCACGATGGGGGCGCGAATTGTTGACCATGAAGACGAATGCCTCGCCAATATACTGCCGATATGGTTGCACTATCGGTCGGAGGATGGCATTCACTTGTCGTACAGCCGTTACGGTACAGCCGTTACGGCACCTTCCATGACCACCAGCGGCTTACGTCGCCACCACATAATGCCACCCCAAAACAGGAGGGAACCTCCACCTTGCTGCACTCTCAGTGTCTAAGGCGTTCAGCCTGACCGGGCTGTCTCCAATCATGTCTCCACCGATTGTCTGGTTGAAGGCATATTCGACGCTCAACGGTGAAGAGAACGTGATGCCAATCCTGAGCGGTCCATTCGGCATGTTGTTGGGCCCATCTTTGCCGCGCAGCATGGTGTCCTGGTTGCAGAGATGGACCTCCCCATGGACGTCAGGAGTGAAGTTTCGAATCATGCAGGCTATTGAGAACAGTTTGTGTCGCAACACGACATCCTGTGGCTGCACGAAAAGCATTATTCAACATGGTGGCGCTGATGTCAGGGTTCCTCCGAGCAGTAGTCCGTAGATTGCAGTCATCTACTGCAGTAGTAACTCTTGGGCGGCCTGAGCGAGACATGTCATCGACAGTTCCTATCTCTCTGTATCTCCTCCATGTCCGAACAAGATCGCTTTGGTTCACTCCGAGACGCCTGCACACTTCCCTTTTTGAGAGCTCTTCCTGGCGCAAAGTAACAATACGGATGCGATCGAACCACGTTTTTGACCGTCTAGACATGGTTGAACTACAGACAACAAGAGTCGGGTACCTCCTTTGTGGTGGAATGACTGGAACTGATAGGCTGTCGGATCCCCTCCGTCTGATAGGCGCTGCTCATGCATGGTTGTTAACATCTTTGGGCGGGTTTGGTGACATCTCTGAACAGTCAAAGGGACTATGTCTGTGATACAGTACCACAGTCAACGTTTATCTTCAGGAGTTCTGGGAACAGGAGTGTTAAAAAACTTTTTTCGTGTGTGTATCAGTGCTTAATAAAGCACCATTTTAAAATACAACGTATAGGTACGAAATTCTCTTCAGTTTTATTGAGGTTGTGGAGTCCCCCGAGTAGACATATATATTATTTGCGTATCAATTATCGTGATCGTGGTCCTAAGACGTTTCACTAGACTTTACGTGGCAGTTACTAAAAGAATCAGTACTACCAGAAAGTGCATGACACGAGATCACAAGACGACCGCGGTGCAAACTAACACCAATGTTTCACTCAGACGCTATCATGAATCTCTTGCCGCCAGTCGGGCAGTGAGCAAGGGAGCCGCTTACGGAACTCCCGCTCAGACCTCATTCCTCTGCATTCTTAGCTCCGACGCCGTAGAGTAAGAGCAACTGGAAGGGCGAATACCGGATAGTCGTGTTCAGTGATGCCAGCAATTTTCCTTCGTGCCAACCTTGGTGAGTACGAGACCGACTCTGATGGCGTAGTGGATGAAGCAACGGCATCTAGGATCAATTGAAAGACTCATAGTTTCCTGAGTCACAGCCTAAATTGACTGTTCAACTGAGATGTATGTTGATGGAACACTGAATAACACAGGACATGCTTTGAACATAACTAACCCCCATCTGTTTTTTATACATTTGTGGGCAGAAAGCATGAATGACCACATTGCCTCTAACAACATCATTTGTTTCAAACATCTTGTTAGATAAAACCGCGAAATCCTGCCTTTCACAAGGGATGCTCTTACCGACTGAGGTAGCCAAGCAAGACTCGTTACCCACCTTCACACCTTGACTTTGACCAGCTGCTCACTCTTCTACTTTCCAGACTTCTCAGAAGTCCTCCGACGTAACTTTCGACACTTGCACTCCTGGATATAGGGAAGAAATGGCATAGGCACAATGTAGGGTATATTCCGCATTCGTTTCCCGGGCTGGCACACAGGTTTAATCCACCATGAATTTTCAGATGAACACAAACTCCGCTGCAGAGCGAAAATTCTTTCTGGAAGTTTATTGCTCCATAACAAAACCGTTTCCAGTAAGTAGACATTCTCAACAGCGGATAACTTTTTCTTGGCCGAGCGATGCGTCGGGACGTGCGAGGAATCAACATGACGTGACGCTGCTACTAGAAGGGTGCGCCACAAAGGTAAGACAACGCCAACACGCACGTTCCTCGCATTCCATGCCGCACTCTCCACAGTTTTCGTCGCCTCGTCTGATTAGCTGTGGTGAGTGTGTGTGAGACATTATGTGGTAGTGTCTGATTCGATCTGCAGTGCCGGCAACATCCTTCTACCAGTTGTCACAACAGATGGAATATCCCAGAAGATGACGTTCAGCTACCTCATGATCTTTCTAGGCACAAGAGAAGCACTGAGTTCCAGCTAAAGGAGGCTACACAAAACATTGAAATTGTTATTTCATGTTATTTGTCCATAAGTCTATTACATTACCTCATCAGTAATATCCGTACACCCCTACGTAATGCGAAATTGACCACTAGGTGTCAGGAGGGGAGGACATATCAGTACAAAAGGAGGCGGGAAGTATCGTGTTGTTAGCGAAGAAACAGTAACAGGAATGGGTCAGTTAGGAGAATTTCGGTGGTTTCGAGCGTGGGCTAGTCACATGAATAAAATTCATCAGCAACGTTTTATCCCTTCTAAAGCTGCAAAGCTAGACTGTTGGCGATTTGATTATGCGGTGGAAATGCGAAGGAACTGTCTTTTGCCAAACCCAGGTCTGGCATACCTCATGTGTTAACGGACAGGCTTCGTGGATCACTGCCGATGGTGGTTGTAAAAATTTCATTCGATGAACGGAAGAAATCACTCGCGAGTTCCAAAGTGCTTCAAGCGTTCTAGATAAAACAGTTATTATGCACAGGAATTTTCAAGCAGCTCCTCAGAAGCCACACATTTCTATTATCATAGCTATGCAACGCTTGAGGTGGTGTAAAGAGTGTTCCCTCTGAACAGTGGATGACTCGAAACGAGTGATTCGGAGTGACGAATCGCGCTGTATCGTCTGACAGCCCGTTGGAACGTTTTGGGGTAGGTGAATGACTGGAGAACATCACCTGCCGTAGGTTAAGTACGTAGAAGGTGGTGTTACCATATGGGATTTTTTGTCGTGGTTAATGGTTGGTCCGCTTATTTCGCTTAAGAAAACTTTTAATAACTGCTTTGTTTATTGCGCACAGTAGAGGAACAGTTCGGAGACGATGACTGTATCAGCACGAGAAAACACCCTGCTATAAAGCAGCATCTAGAGGCAATGGTTTGTGGTTAGTAACATTCATGAAATGTACTAGTCTATCCTTAGCCCCACCTGAGCACAATGGAAAAAAATTGAAATGACATACAGCGTCGATTTCATTCCAAATTCCAGAGTCCAACATAACAACTATCTCTAGTTTCGGCTCTTGAGGAAGGATGGATTGCCATTCCTCCACAGATATTTCAGACACCTCCCTGAAACAGTCCCCATCCAGTAGCAGCTAGCCGGCCGCTGTGGCCGAGCGGTTCTAGGCTCTTCAGTCCGGAACGCGCTGCTGCTACGGTCGCAGGTTCGAATCCTGCCTCGAGCATGGATGTGTGTGATGTCCTTAGGTTAGTTAGGCTCAAGTAGTTCTGAGGCTAGTGGACTGATGACCTCAGATGTTAAGTCCCATAGTGCTTATAGCCATTTGAACCATATGAAGTAGAAGCTATTCGCAACAATCAGTAATAAGAAACGCAATGGATTGAATTTGAGCGATAGCAGACTAACGTAGGAGAAAAAGGAATCTTGCACAGGACGCTCAGCGAGGAGGGCTGCGTATATGGCACATGCTCACAATACTCGTTTGCACAACGTACTGCTATGAAGCTTTAACATACCTTCAGCACCTCAACGCATGTTGCGCAAGCTAAGGCAAGACGATATTATCTAGACAACACGTGACTCAAGAAACTCAGGAGTTGACAACAGACCCCTCGCGGATATGTGGCATCCCTCGTTGACATTGTCCAGTAGCACCTCAACACTTACTTTGAGAAAGATTTTTGTGACCTGACTGATGAAACCGCTCTCTCCGGTGGAAACTAACTTGAGAAGGGAGCAGAGACGAGCTAATGTCCAAGACTTCCGGTCTCCTTAGAGACTACATTTTGTAATCCTCCGGTGCTTTGATTTTAATGATCTTCCAGATCTTTTATTCGTACTTCGACGCTACATCGCCGGAATCCATGGTTTTGAAGATCTTGCCAGCCTTAAGACAACGCCCAGAAGAACATAGCTTATTAATGTCACTATGGGACAGATAGTCAGCCGTGATGTGTTGATAAACGCTTTAAAAGTTCGGCAGGTTATTCTTGTGAATGAACACCGTGCAAGTGCAAATAACAACGATTGTTGAAAGGTCTTGACTGTACTCCTCGACTGCTAAACCTCTGAAAGGCGCCATGTTATTATGTTTTAAAAAGGGGCATTTAAACATCAGTTAATATTGTCGATAATCAATGTTCTCCATTTTTGTGTACCTTCGTGTGTTCAAACATGCATAATGTTAACAAGAGCATGCAAGACACTTGTCCTATATAGGCGTTGCCTAAGGCAGCTCCATATTGGTTCAAATGGCTCTAAGCACTATGGGACTTAACATCTGAGGTCATCAGTCCGCTTGACTTAGATCTACTTAAACCTAACTAACCTAAGGACATCACACACATCCCTGCCCGAGGCAGGATTCGAACCTGCGACCGTAGCAGCAGAGTGGTTCTGCACTGAAGCGCCTAGAACCGCTCGGCCACAGCGGCCGGCGCAGCTCCACATTCTGCCTGTTTTCATATCTCTGTATTTGTATACGCATGCGTATACCAGTTTCTTTGGCGCTTCACTGCAAATATGATGAGGAACTCTGAAACACAATCAAAGCTGCTTAGATTGGTTAAAAGGGGTATCGATGAAACTTTATATCGGATAAAGAAACCTGTAGGATGAACTGAAAATTTTAATGTATTCATTGGATTGAGATAAGGGGAGGCCATTTAACTACTTAATTTAACCTTATCTTAGAGAAAATCGATAGAGGATGTACTAAAACTAATCTACAAGACATCCAACTGCAGGAGGTGAATATTACTGGTTGCCTATGCAGATGATGTAGCATTAATAAATAGTTCCAAAGCAGAAAATTCGAATCATGCGAAATTATTATAAAATTAAACAAGAAAAAATGAGGAGTTATTTAGGTGACAAAGTTACATCCTGGAGGATACAGTTAGGATGAACTTCAACATAATGGACAAACAGCGCATTTGACAGAAAGGAATGGAAGAGGGTGGTAGAGATGGCGTATGGTCGGTAAGGGGCTTGCCAAGTGTAAAGTATGACTGCGGAGGCCTTAGTCACAGAAGTCTCCTTTTTTTTGTTCAAAAAATATTCTACTTCAAAAATCACTTCGTCGTAATTCCGTAAATGCCTGAGGAACCTTAGTTTGTTTACTCGAGGAAAGAGAAAGAAGTCCATTAGCCCCATGCCAGGAGAATACGGGCAATGAGGCAAAATATGGTTCCTCAAAGAAGCATCTCGTGTGACAGGGTCTTGTGCAGAATGAACTGGGACCTTGTCGTGGAGCAACAACAGCCCCTCGTAACAGCTTTTCCCGGATACCTCGTCTTGACAGTCTCCCTAATTTCGTTAGTGTCTTTCGATAGAGAGCTGCTGTGGAAGTTTCTTCTCTGCGAGCTTAACCTGTTAGCACCGTACCATGGTAGTCCCAAACAACAATCAGCGTCACCTTCTCCGATGATTGACGCGCCTTCCCGCTTTTCTGTTGTTTGGCCACCCTGGAAACGTTGGCGCAAACTAACAACTTAGTCAAAATATGGTGCATTAGTGACAAACACTTAAATCAACTCAGTATGAATTGTTGCAGCATTGTTCCCTTTCAAATGGATAAAAAATGAATGTTCAAATGTGTGTGAAATCTTATGGGACTTAACTGCTAAGGTCATCAGTCCCTACGCTTACACACTACTTAACCTAAATTATCCTAAGGACAAACACACACACCCATGCCCGAGGGAGGACTCGAACCTCCGCCGGGACCATTCCAATACAGCAACAGCCATTCTGGAAAGGCTGTTCTGTATTGATCCTATTCCCAGCACCCATCCAAGTACACACAATCTCTCTAGATTTGGGCATGATAAGAAGGTTAGCACTTCTAGTGTGTTACAGTAGATATGAGCCCAAAACATTTGAGAGTGTTGCGGTGATACAAGAGATGGTTAAGATTAGGAAGTAAAAGAAGGAGAAACATTTGATTTATGCATGATGGAGCTCCAGGCAGAAGGAGTTTGAAACAGTTTCCTCCGCCAAGATCAGCCGCACAAATGGATAAAACGAATTACTGCTTAGTTTACCAGTAGCAGCGCTATTTAACGGCTTGCTACGGTACTGTGGCTTGGGGATTTATGCGGCCACCTGAGCTATAGACATGTACCTGCATACAAACGATACAAGTAATTGCTTAACGCTATTTTCTTGAGGCGATACTTTAAGCTTGATTAATAACCTCCGTACAATAATTTGCTATTGGTAAGCAGACGAATTGACATCAAGCAATGAATTGATTAAAAAATGTAAGTAGTTACAGAGAGATATCACCTTGCATCCCAACATTCCACATGCCGAGCGGAGCTTTTCGGGATTAATTTACTTTCTCTGTAGCGTCAAACAACAAACTGACCAATTCGCGGACTGTGTGCCACGTCCATAAGGTAGACTATTAAAATCTCACGAATTCTTAGGTTTCTCGCGATTTTTTTCGACAATGGTGACCTTATCGTTCCCCAGTGCCACATCCTTTTTTTTTTCTTGTTCGTTGTCTTTAGAAGCTGTATTGTCTGCTGTTCACAACAGTCAAGCTTTTTGTCTAAGTATTCTGTCGTATAATCTCAAATGCAACATTCTCCTCTGCTAGTGCAAAATACTCGAAGAGAACTATAATAAATACGAGGGACGTTCGATAAATAAATCAACACACTTTTTTTCTCGGCCAGTTCCGGTTGAAAAATAAATGCGGAATTTGTTGTGGGACATCGTGGAATAATTGCGCTTCAACCTCTATAGTGTGATGAAGTAAAAAGCGGCGTCTGCAACTGAGGTGAGTTCTAAGCAGAGAGCTGTCACTGAGTTCCTTGTGGTGGAAAACCAGAGCATCGCAGATATTCATAGGCGCTTGCAGAAGGTTTGCGGACACTTGTCAGTGAATAGAAAAGCGGTATATCGTTGGGTAAGGCGTTCATCTACATCGCAACGAGGTTGCTCAAACTTGTCCAGCCTCCCGCGTGTCAGCCGACTGCACGCAGCCGTGATTCCTGCAGTGTTGGACTCCAGCGTGTTAGTCGCCTCAGAAATGCAAACGAACTTCTCCTTCTTCCATTGGACTGTTCTTCATCCACCATACACCTCGAATATTGCACTTCCGACTTCCATCTGTTAGGCCCAATAAAGGATGCAGTCCACGGGAAGTAGTAAGTGATGCAAGATGTAAGCTCCGACATCGACCAGTAGAGTGTATCATGCTGGCATACAGGATCACCCAATAAGGTGACGTAAGGACGTCGTATTGAAGGTGATTATGTTAAAAATAGACTTTGTAGTCCAAAGCCTGGGGTGAATTGGAGTTTTGAATAAAACCAACCAGCTTCCAGTTAAAAAAGGAAAAAAATGTGTTCCATTGCTTACTGAAGGACACTCGTACTGCCTTACTTACATTTTCGCCCACTATTTACTCTGTCTCCAAACTTTTGCTACATTCATTTCCTGTTCTGACTCGACTCTCAACGTGGCACCATTACTACATGCAAGACCTCACTTAGTAAAAAAAAAAAAATCAACTTGTTATTGAAATCTGTCAGTGTTTATTGTGATAGAATGATCAGTGCATCAATTTCAGGAATCTACACATTTTCGTTTGGTTTGTAGAATAAATGTAAAATTTTTATCACTAATGACGCAACTGCCATTTTCTGTTCTTCACCCACTGGTCGTGAGGTCAATTCCCTCCAAAGTGAAACGACAAAAGCGTGTAGGATATCTATATTCTGGTGGCTGTTGCCGTATGTCGGCGAAGCTACCTGATCAGCGTGGTGGGCGTATCGCTTGCTTCCATGGCCAGAGACGACAATTAAAACGAGTTATAACGTTCCTGACCGAGCGTGGTGGCGCAGTGGTTAGCACACTGGACTCGCATTCGGGAGGACGACGGTTCAATCCCGTCTCCAGCCATCCTGATTTAGGTTTTCCGTGATTTCCCTAAATCGTTTCAGGCAAATGCCGGGATGGTTCCTTTGAAAGGGCAAGGCCGATTTCCTTCCCCATCCTTCCCTAACCCGAGCTTGCGCTCCGTCTCTAATGACCTCGTTGTCGACGGGACGTTAAACAACACTAACCTAACCTGACCTAACCTATAACGTTCCTGACCACACTGTCACTGTGTAAAATTCTCCGACTCTTCGGCCACTGTTTCAAGTGACCTTCCTCAGAATGTTTCCGATAACTGTTTGCGAATATTTATTACATTTCACCGCGTGTTTTTGCTATCTATTAGCAAAAATGCCCTGAGCAATACCACTTGACAGAACGATCTTATATCCAGAAGAATTTCATTAAAATGTTACAACGGCCGTTCGACAGTACGATCGTACATCAAGAAGAATTTTATTAAAATGTTACAACGGCTGCGGAAGCCTACGTTTAAGTTACACAGGAATATCGAACGGCAGTACGGCGTGACTAGTTTTACACAGTTTCGTACAACAGTGTCGGGTAGGACAATTCTAGTTCTGCGTTTTCATTGAAAAAAAAAAGAAAAAAAAAAGAAAAACGCGCATGAAATTAAACAATGGGATTAACTAGCGCAGAAATCAATCGATAAGAACAAAGAGCGTAAACACTGTTACTATTCCTTTCCTCTTAATAATGAAAGCGGTTTAAAATAATGTTTCCAGAATGAGATTTTCACTCTGCAGCGGAGTGTGCGCTGATACGAAACTTCCTGGCAGATTAAAACTGTGTGCCCGACCGAGACTCGAACTCGGGACCTTTGCCTTTCGCGGGCAAGTGCTCTACCAACTGAGCTACCGAAGCACGACTCACGCCCGGTACCCACAGCTTTACTTCTGCCAGTACCTCGTCTCCTACCTTCCAAACTTTATTAATGTTATTGTCACTGAGCCGATTTCTTCGGAGGAAACTCGGTGGGTCAAAACAGCAAACCCTATCGTAAAAGATAAAACGACATGGAAACAAGATGAATGAAAATATTCGGCTGATATTGAAGATGAAATATACTCGGCTAACTGGAACAGAAATTCTTCGGAAATTTTGTTAAATGACTGGATCCATTCCAGTCTATAACTCATGTGATGTCCATCACTAGATTTGTGCTCTGTGCTGAATTTAGAACCGCATCACACAAGTTCGGGGAAATTTATTTAGTTTCCGGAGATATTTACAGTGGATGTTACACGTTGTACTCTGAACAGTAAACAGAATTGGCAGTTCAAAGCCCTATGTCGATGTAGTTCCATAACGCAGTAACGCAAACGGAATTCTGCCCCGTGCCATTTATTGATGCACAGACTGCCAAAGCTGATTTTCGACGTTGGCAGCTAGGCTAAAATGTTGTTCGAATTACAGACTGTAATTGGCTCATCGATACCGGTACATGAAGTTTTCCAGAGACCAGCCACGTGAGAAAATTCCCTGCACTGACATCATGCTGCATTATATCTGAGAAAACTTTTAAACAAGAAAATCGCATCCTTACAGATTGTGAAGAAGATAACAAGTGCTATGCGTACACTGCTGAAATTTTAATTTTATGTGCGAGTTGTCATGAATACAAGAAAGTACAATTTTGCTGCAGGTACATAAGAAGAAACCCTCGTCTGAGCGAATCGTTTTATTTTTGGTAAATGCATTTCCACTTGTTTCAGCATATTTGTTGTGCTGAGGGAGTTGACCTGCATGTAAATAAATTCTTGCAGGTATCCCAAAGATTTTTTCCTTTCTTCAGTACTTTATTCTTTTAATGACGGGTGAAAAATAGAACTAAACCAAATTTTCCGTCAACGTTGGTTGGTTGGTTGATTTGGCGGAGTGGTCCAGTCAGCGGAGTCGTCGATCCCATTTAATTAAACAAGGATGGAGAAGAACGTGGGACATGCCCTTTCAAAGGAACCAGCCCAGCATTTGCCTGAAGCAATTTAGAGTCCAGGGTATTAACCACTGCGTCACCTCCCTCAATCCGTCAACGCTGTTGTACTCGCGGGTAACATGGGACAAAGCAAACAAGTCTCATGAGACACATACCAGAGTTAGTTAAAACCGTCGTAGGGCGCCCTGGGGCAAATTGAAGATGTTGGCGGTTAAAAATTTTTGATAAAATCTTTTGGGGAGATAGTTTGTTTTTTATGCAATTAATAAAACCTGACCTCTTATTGTAGTGTTCTTAAGTGTATAAATGTTTGTTTTAATACAGTAACATTCCTTTGTCAATCATAAAAGCTAACCCAAGTGTCTTACCTTGTCCCAGTACTGGGGCAAGATGAAGTTGACCATGGGGCAAGCTGATAATACATTTTTATTCTCGTAATGTATAACACAGTACATTAAACGAAGGACGTAGCTATATATTTTAGCTAAATATTCTGTATTGAGCAGTATTTAATGAAGTGATTATTCTGGTCGAAATTAATACAACTCTACATGAGTGCCAACAAAAATCAGACATAAATTTTCCTTCTTCAAAATATGAGCTATCTTCATCCCACCATGTGTAGTACTTTCAACGTTCTATCCAGCCTTCTGGTGGAAGGACAACGTGGGTATCATCAGATAGAGGACGCAGGACTATACTTTCCTTGGAGGTTATTTTTGCTGTTTTATATATTATTGTACCACTGCGTGTGCTTCCTTATCAACCAACATGTGGCAAAGAAGTATTTTCACTATATGTACTTTCAGATTTTTTCGCACGTGCCAATTCTTTAGGCAATTGTTTGGCTCAAATGACTCTGAGCACCATGGGACTCAACTTCTGAGGTCATCAGTCCCCCTAGAACTTAGAACTATGGTTCTAAGCGCTACAGTCTGGAACCGCGCGACCGCTACGGTCGAAGGTTCGAATCCTGCCTCGAGCATGGATGTCTGTGTGATGTCCTTAGGTTAGTTAGGTTTAAGTAGTTCTAAGTTCCAGGGGACTGATGACCTGAAATGTTAAGTCCCATAGTACTCAGAGCCATTTGAACCAAGTCAGCCACCATAAAGAATATCTAAATACCTCAAAATTTACTCCACATGGTTTTTGTTGAATATCTTGACAATTATAGTGCACCAAACAACGTACTCGTCTTTTACCTTACTTATGCACACTGGACAGACGGCAATAATTTCATAGTGCGAATTTGTAATGCTTCAACGTGAGAAGCATTAATCCGTATGATGGTGCTACTTAGAAATATGAACGAAAGTTATCAGTAAAATTTCCACACTAGTCAACTTTCCGCTGGATTATAACGAAGACGAAATTTGTAAAACACTTTTTTTACGTTCTTGTATCATAAGACTTAGCTTGTAGTATCTTATACGCCTTTCTAGGAAGAAGTTATGAGAGCAAATAAAGACCTTTCATTGATGGTGACGCGACAGTCCTGGAGCATCTGTGGGGATGTAAAATGAATTGTATAATTTATTGATATTTGGACTCAGGTGGCAAGGAAACTGGCTTACACCGGGTGGTTACAGATGAAGTGCAGATATATTCACAGAGGTCAGGTGTGGGATGTAATTATCGTTTAGCAGCGAAACTTCGTAGATATTCTAATGTGTTAATGCATAACCGATTTACACTGGGAAGATATTAGTTAAAATTTTGGCCACCAGGCGAAAATATGGCTCTGTGAATACAAGAAAAAGTATAGAAATGTTACCATACGTAATGACTTAGGAACGGCACGTCGACAGGAAAGATGAAACAAGTGAGAAAGCTATAACGTTGATTTTATTGTTAATCGCCACTTACACAATAGGTTCACTACGAGCACTGGAGATGTCGACGAGGCGCTCTTCGCACCTGATGGCCAAAACTTGAACTAACTTTTTTCCAGCGTAAATTGATTCCACGTTAACGCATTAGCATATCTACTAGGTCTTGCTGCCACACTGGACCTCCGTGAGTAGATGCATTTTAATTATAGCCACCCGGTACAACGACAGGGAAAGTATCTGTGTAGCACTGTGGTCCCAATCTTTCTGAGAGCATTACCCCTGAGAGCAGTCAGAAATTATGTAGCACCCTCTGTTCCGCCAAGATCATTAACACGAACGCTAACTAAACTTTAGAATGAAAAGCCATTCTCTTTGAACACCGTCGTTTTTAAAACAACAAAAATAAATTATATCTAGTTCTTGTGAATGTTTAGCTAAATCACGAACTAATGAATCAATGAGAAAATAAGTATCTGTTTTTATAGAATGATGAAGCATTTCTGAATGCATCGCGAGTATTACCCGACTTCTCAGAGAAGAAATCTAGATATCAACATTGTGGACAGAGATTTGTTACAAAACATGCTTCCTCTGCACCACACCTCTCCCTAGCGGCACATGTTCCTCCCATGGCTTGCACCCCCTATTTAAAATCAACCATATTAAAATGTGTCCGCTATACATAGGTCTACTGCCTGCAGATCACTTGATTTTGAACGGCTTGCTTCTGAACTGACAGAAATTGGAAGACCTCTGGCTGCAATGCTCTGTGTTTGACCACAGCCACGAGTACAATTAAGAACTTCCGGACGGGAAGGAGCGCCTGGTCCCCGGCACGAATCCGCCCGGCGGAATTCTGTCGAGGTCCCGTGAGCCGGCCAGTCTGTGGATGGTTTTTAGGCGGTTTTCCATCTGCCTCGGCGAATGTAGGCTGGTTTCCCTTATTCCGCCTCAGTTACACAATGTCGGCGATTGCTGCGCGAACAATTTCTCCATGTATGCGTACACCACCAATACTCTACCACACAAACATAGGGGGTTACACTCGTCTGGTGTGAGCCGTTCCCTGGGGGGTCCACCGGGGATAGAACCGCACAATAACCCTGGGTTCGGTGTGGGGCGGCGGAGGGGTGAAGTGGACTGCGGTAGTCGTCGTGGGGTTGTGGACCACTGGGGCTGCGGCGGGGACGGAGCCCCTCCGTCGTTTCTAGGTCCCCAGTTAACATACAATACAATACAATACAATACAATTAAGAACAATAACTCATTGTAGGTCCTACCGAAGTACAGTATTACTTACCGTAGCGCAAATTAGTTTGTTTACTGTCGCGAAGTGAATAATGAATAAGAACACTCAGCCGCGAAAGGCGGAACTCCTGGGTTCGAGTCTCTGTGCGGCACAAGGCTTTAATCGGCCAGGTAATTCTAAATCAACGCACATTCCGCTGCAGAGTGAAAATCTCATTCTGAACAGTGCATTGATTTCTGATGCTTTTCGGGAGCTATCTCCGACTCGGAGGAAGCATTTCCATGAGACATTTCTACACATATCACATTTATGTCTGAATTTTTCTGTCGTTTCACAAGCTGTAACCTCCACGATTCTGAGTCACTCGCTAATGCTTAGTGTTTGAAAAACAACTGAAATCACTGGTAACTTACGTAATCAGTACTGTATTAATAGTAATAACATTTTAAAAACATTTATTTTCCTGACCACAACACAGCTGATCCCTCTTGTTTTTCTCCTTACAAAACCACATTCTACCTCTCATGAGGTAATTAACCGCAGGCTGCGAACCACCAGTGTAGCATAAAACTCCACAGACGGCGGTTGCTGCCTCAGGAATGGAAGTGACGACGAATATGCCACATAGTGGTCGTTGCCGGTCGACCGCAGGGAAAAACACCCAGGCCCGTAGATGTCTCGGCGGGTCGTACTTTGCTGTTCAAACCTCTGTACGCCAAGCCTCTAATACAATAGTTTACATCGAATGCTGAACCTGGACCTTAATTTTGGGGACAGTGGTTGTTTGTGTTGTTTCTTACGATGGTTTTGGCTTTCTTCTTCGGTACTGCATTGAGGTCACGTTACTTGACGGTCGGTCTCTGCAGCGTTTTTGGCCATCGACTTAGCGTCGCTCCTGGTTCCCAAACGCTGTGTCGTTCGCGACAGCGACGTGCCTTGTTTCTGTCAGTCCGCGTCACAAAGTAGATTTACGCCAGAGATCTATGTTCTGTTAATACACAACGGGGACATTAAACCAATTTCCTCATTACTGCTGTGATGATGATGCTGATGTTTAATTTGTGGGGGCTCAATTGCGCGGTCGTCAACGCCCGTACCAAGTTCCAATTTTTTTCACAGTCCAATTATTTCCACAGTTAAATCAAGCCACTGTCACGGATAATGATGATCAAATGATGAGGACAACACAAACACCCAGTCCCCAGGAAGAGACAGTCCCCAACCCGGCCGGGAATCGAACCCGGGACCCCATTCATTACTTCTCTATCGACGATTTTGGGTTATACCTGTGTGCAACTGATGCAGTTTACATCGTTCCGAGAACGGCTGTTCATCATCTATCTAGAAGCATCACACGTTGCCTGATAAACAGAGAGTTTCAGATACAGTGTTCCTCCGTGTTACTTAGAAAATAGTAAGTGGAATTAATATTTATTCACATAATTAAACGTAAGAAATGCTGCTCTTTCTTTGGAGTTATGAACAAAATCTATATGTATACATGATGTCTGTGCTTCCTGACACTTACGAAAGAACAGGCACCAGATGTATAATGAGGGCGTAACGGCCCAATGATTCCTTCAGTGGAGATGCACAAACATGCTCGATCTGTTGCGAGTATCAGCGACTCGTTGCGAATTAAGAGATAATGGGCGGAGCACTACAGCAGTAGTATGTGGATAAGAGGGAAATTTGGGCCGGTCAGGGATCCTGCCCGGATGGCCGAAGCAGTGTTTAGCCATACATGGTATACTACGTTATAACAATGTATGTTCCATGTCGGTCTGGCTATTTGGTATCCTGTTAAGCTTCCAAGGAAATTAATCTTTAATCTCGTTCTGTAAAGGGCAAAATAAAGGCAGCTTTCCTGTTTGACTGTTGATGAGTGAAAAGTCTGTCTCAAGTTAAAGTGTAAAACTAAGAAAAAGAGTGATTCACGCGACTACTTGCAGTTTAAAAAAACAATGGAGTCGTGGTTACTAAGACGGCCGTACGGGTTCAAATACTGACTGGAACTATTTTGAAGTTTCATCGTAGACATTATCATTAAAAAAAAAGTCATCGCCCGACACAAGTTTTCAACTTTCCCCATTGATGAAACTTCCTGGCAGATTAAAACTGTGTGCCGGACCGAGACTCGAACTCGGGACCTTTGCCTTTCGCGGACAGGTGCTCTATCAACTGAGCTGCCCAAGCACGACTCACGCCCCGTCCTCACAGCATTGCTTCTGCCTGTACCTCGTCTCCTACATTCCAAACTTTCCGCAGTGATGTATTTCAGTGCCCAGTAGCAGCACTGGCATTATTTCCTGTTTATTTAGTTATTTTCCGGAGAGTTACGTTTCGTTCCTATCACGTAGCTAATGTATTTAAATCAGCTGTGTACAGAACACTAAAACTGTTGTGTACAAACCAGTTTAACTCCAATTATTACCAATTTTAGTTACGGAGCTAGAAACGACAACAATTTTAGAGGCGGATGTCACATGCTGTACGTCAAGATGCTGGAAAAAGTAATGTAAACTGGGGTCGAAATGTTGGTTTGGAGACCGCAAAAGGCGGCTTCAGCCTGCTAGTCGAAATGTGTTCTCTTCCGCCGCGCATAATGGCTCCTTTCCTTGCGGCTATTCGAGAGGTAAGTCATATGTGTATCTTTATAATGAAATAAATACCCTTAGCTGCACAAAGCCGTTGATACAAGTCAACGGGGACAGTTGAAAATGTGTGCCCCGACCGCGACTCGAACCCGGACCCGGGATCTCCTGCTTACATGGCAGACGCTGTATCCATCTGAGCCTCCGAGGACATAGAGGATAGTCCGACGGCAGAGACTTATCTCTGGCACGCCTCCCGTGAGACCCACATTCGCAACTTACTGTTCCGCACTATATTCATAGCGCCCCTGCCCATTATATTCATTACTCACGGCTTTACTGCCGATTCCCGTAAGAGTTCGGGCACTGTTTGTGCATCTGTACAGAAGAAGATGATCAAATGGCCGGTGAGCCCTAAATATATATATATATACGGCCAAACTTTCAGGAAACATTCCTCGCACACAAATAAAGAAAAGATATAATAAAGTATATATATATATATATATATATATATATATATATATATGGTGTTAAAAAAGGTACGGCCAAACTATCAGGAAACATTCCTCGCACACAAATAAAGAAAAGATGTTGTGTGGACATGTGTCCGGAAACGCTTACTTTCCATGTTAGAGCTCATTTTATTACTTCTTCCACCTACGCTCAATGGAGCACGTTATCATGATTTCATACGGGATACCCTACCTGTGCTGCTAGAACATGTGCCTTTACAAGTACGACACAACATGTGGTTCATGCGGAATGGAGCTCCTACACATTTCAGTCGAAGTGTTCGTACGCTTCTCAACAACAGATTCGGTGACCGACGAATTGGTAGAGGCGGACCAATTCCATGGCCTCCACGCTCTCCTGACCTCAACCCTCTTGACTTTCATTGATGGGGGCATTTGAAAGCTCTTGTCTACGCAACCCTGGTACCGAATGTAGAGACTCTTCGTGCTCGTATTGTGGACGGCTGTGATACAATACGCCATTCTCCAGGCCTGCATCAGCGCATCAGGGATTCCATGCGACGGAGGGTGGATGCATGTATCCTCGCTAACGGAGGACATTTTGAACATTTCCTGCAACAAAGTGTTTGAAGTCACGCTGGTACGTTCTGTTGCTGTGTGTTTCCATTCCATGATTAATGTGATTTTGAAGAGAAGTAATAAAATGAGCTCTAACATGGAAAGTAAGCGTTTCCGGACACATGTCCACGTAACATATTTTCTTTCTTTGTGTGTGAGGAACGTTTCCTGAAAGTTTGGTCGTACCTTTTTGTAACACCCTGTATATGAATATGGTATTTGTTCTTTCGGACATGTCCGAAATAACAGATACCATCTTCATGTGTATATGTGTGTATCTGTTGAGTTCAGATGAGTGTAATGCATGTTGTGTAGTGTGGCGTTACGTTTCTATTGCATGTTGATGATGATGAAAGAAGGGAGAGGCTGAAACTCAGTGCCGGCAAGGAGAATAATTCTCTCTCGAGTACCAGCAGGCGGGTCACCAGGCTTAACGTCTCCATCCGACGAACGGATAACTATAAGGTTTCTCACATGCTCTCACTTCAGGAGGCAATGCGGAGATGTTTGAAATTTAATCTAGGATGTTGATGCAAAGTGGGGTGATCAGGAGCTTTACGTGAGCAATTCTCGCCCCCTTATCAGCCATATTCTGGCAGTAAAATTCCATCCACCACCAGGATTTGAACTGGTATACCTCAAAGTCGAGCTCCACCGCACAGGCGTGTGTTGGCGGCCTCACAGATCGACACTCTTTCCAGGTGTACAGTTTGAGGTCATCTTGGGCACTGGTTTCGGTGACATAAACACTATTTTTAGACATCACGATAAAAAGATGTCTGCTGGTGATAAATCACGTGACCATGTTGACGATTCCTTGGGACAATGATGACGTAACCATATTTCAGGAAATCTGTTGTTCAGGTCTTGCATAACTTCAGTCGCAGAATGTACTGGATGACGATACTGCTTCATCAACTTACTGTTTCTATTGTCTAGACCAACAATCTCAAGAAGAGCACTTTAACTGTTGCCAACAAATGCTCGATTACATATCACGTGTCCGAATACGAGCGAATTAGTCAAATGAAATGATCGTCTTTCAAATGTTGGCGGGAATATCCCCTTCGGGGTTCGGCCACTGTATCGCAAGTGTTTTTAGTTGACGCCACTTCAGCGACTTACGTGTCAATGATGATGAAGGACAAACAACATCCAGTCCCCTGCTGGCAATCGAACCCGGGCCCCCTTGCTTGGTAGGCGTGTAACTTCCCCTTAGAAAAGTTAATGAATTACTGTGCTGATAAACCTCTTACATTATTTGATTTTTAAACAGCTGAGCAGAACTGAACGTACTCAGACATTTCGCTCTTTGCCTATTCTGATCAACACTAACCTGACACACAATATTTTTAGCGCAACGCAATCTGACTTTCAAAAATCCCTACAAAAGAATGGCCCTGACTAACAATAATCTATACCTTTTATGAATCACTTACCTCACAAAAATCTTCGTTACTCGAACTACTGCAATACAGCGAGCGCCAATACTGCCAGCTAAATAAAAGATTCTAACTACTGAAGGCACTAACTACTGATAGGCATAGTTAGCAAATGAAAGATTTTGATAGAGAACAAACAATGTATTTACCTTAATAGTGTTCAAAAGTCATAATATTTATAGCAGTTCATGACATCCAGTGTTACAAATTTACTGTCTCTGATGGACACACGTCCAGATCATCCGCTCTAAAAACTCCGCCATCTCTCTCCTCACATCCACCACTGCTGGCGGCTCACCTCCAACTTCGCAACGCTACGCGCTGTTAACATCCAGCTGCCCAACACTACAATAGCAAACAACAATGCAAACCAGCCACAGACAGCACACAGCACAGTCAGTGATTTTCATATAGAGCGCTACGTGGCGTTACCAACATAAAAACCTAAACAGCCTACTTACAGGCGGTAACGCTACCGCTGCGCTACGGATTCAGACAGCGAATTAGTGTGGACAGATGAGTTCATCTCCATGGATTTCACAGCACATATCAGCGGACCACCTGCTTTGACGATCGACGTGATGTACCCATCTAGGAGCATCTATGGTCAGGTAATGACTGCCAAGATGGGTCATTGTAATGCAATTTGTGAAAGTAGATTCGTCTATATAATTCCTGGAAATAAACCCTGAATGTAGTGCTTCTAGGCCCATTCGCAGAAAGTAGCTTTCCGATTAAAATAGTTCCCTCGTTGCTCCATTGTCAGTGATTGGTGGTGCAAGTGAAGGTTGTGACAGTGAAGTATCAGCCACACAGATGTAAGGCTAATATTAACGACTGCAGTAACTTGCCGTAAGCTGACAAGCAGAGCGTGTATATTACAGGTGAGAAGCCGTGTGCATATCCTCACTTCTTATTGGTCTTCGTCTGCTACCGCGTCCGCAGGTGGTGGTGTAGTGGCTAGCGTTGCTGTCTCTGGATCACGGGGTCCCAGGTTCGGTTCGCGGCCGGGTTGGGGATTTTCTCTCCCCGGGGTCTGTGTGTTTGTGTTGTCCTCAACATTTCATCATCATCGTTTGTGACAGTGGGTGGATTGGATTGTGAAAAAAACTGGACCACGTAAAAATTGGGACTGTAAGGGCGCTGATGACCGCGGAGCTGAGCGCCGCACAAACCTATCATCATCATCGTCTTTTACCGCCACGTCTTCTTAAACTACTTGTTTCTCGAGGTCGTTGCTTAGCATGTAAGCACTATTTGCCATCATGTTTTTTATTTGTTATAAAATGCTAATATACCAACGGAAAATGGTACAAGTACTCCCAAAAGCACGTACGACTAAAAATGAATGATTTAAAGGGCGGATTACTGGTGTACGCATCATTGTGTTTCTTAAACAAATAAATCGCTCTCCTGTAAAATTAACTCACGTACACTCATCTCTTATTTTCCTTGTGCACTTCAAATTTGTTGTTGTTGTGGTCTTCAGTTCGAAGACTAGTTCCGTGCAGATGTCCACGATAGTCCGTGTTTTGCAAGCCTTTTCATCTCTCCACAACTACAACAACCCACATCCACTTCAACCTGCTTATTGCATTCAAGCCTTGCTCGTCCTCAACAGTTCTAACCCCCCCCCCCCAACCAGTAATTCCTTCCATTACCAAACTGACGATTCCTTGATACCTCAGCGTGTGTAATATCTGTCGATGGCTTCTTTTAATAAAAATCAGCTATAAATTTATTTTTCTTACGATTCCATCTAGTACTTCTTCATTAGTTATTAGGTCTTCCCAACCAATCTTCAGAATTCTTGTGTAGCACCAAGATTCAAAGGCTTCTGTTCCCTTCTTGCCTGAAATAGTTACCATCTTTGTTTCCCTTCCATACAAAGCTACGTTGTAGACAATTACCATAGGAAAAAAATTCCTAGCATTTAAATTTACGCTCAGTGTTAACTGATTTCTCGTTTTCAGAAATGTTTTTCTTTATGCAGCAAGTCTGCATGTTACATCCTCTCTCCCTCGGTCGTCATCAGTCGTTTTGCCGCCATTATAGCAAGAGTTGTCAATTAATTTTTATGTCTCATTTCCTAACCTAATGCCCACAGCACATTTGCCTGTATTCCACTGCCGTTGATTTATTTTTGTTTATTTTAACATGCAGCACTTTTAATTGCCACGTCCTGCCTACGTACCTTTAGTTGGCATCATCCAGAGCGCTAACTCTTTCAATTTGTGAATAAATTCATTTGCTTGTCAAGGTATGTGTGTGCATATTGGAATTGTTTCAGATAATGTGTTTTTCTTTGTAACTTACAAAGTAATAAGTGACAAAAACATTTTTTTAGATAGATAAACTAGAGAAACGTTACCCTTTCTACGCCGTTATCGAGAAAATTTATTTAGTTATTTTCCAGAGTTACACTGACGAACTATAATGTACCAATATAACATTAATTTTGATGTAATGTGTCTGACGTATTTAAACCAACTTTGTAAACATCAACTTAATTCAGATTTATATCAGTATAATTAAAGGGGAAGAAACGTTGAACATTTTAAGAGATCGACGCAACATGGGGCACATATAGTTGCTGGTATTACGATGCTGTTACAATGCCCCACACAAGGCAGGTCGGAATGCTCAAACAAACGAGGTTCGTCTACTACGGTTATTAACGTGGAATAATCATTCAACGAATATGGTGACATGTTGCTGGCGCTCGCCAAATTCCGACATGATGCCAGGGAAACAGCCGTGGCTTATGCCTATGCTTTGAGATAACTCGAGATTAAAGGCATGCAGTAAGCTATAAATCATGTTTATTCAGTTTCACCCCAGTATAACCTCAAACTATCAATACAGAACTGCTATCAACTGAGAATCGACTGGTCAAAGAAGTTGAAGGTGTTACCTCTGTAATGGAAATAAGGGAACAAGTGAGACAGGCTTTAATGTTTTGTGGTCTTGGGTGTTTTACCTACGTAGTACATCTACATCTACACCTACAGTAGCACTCTACCACGGAGAATACATTGTACCATCACCAGTGAACATTTCGTTTTCTATTGCACTCACAAGTAGAGCCAGGGAAAAGCTGCCGCCTATACAGGGTGTTACAAAAAGGTACGGCCAAACTTTCAGGAAACATTCCTCACACAAAATAAAGAAAAGATGTTATGTGGACATGTGTCCGGAAACGCTTAATTTCCATGTTAGAGCTTATTTTAGTTTCGTCCACCTACGCTCAATGGAGCACGTTATCATGATTTCATACGAGATACCCTACCTGTGCTGCTAGAACATGTGCATTTACAAGTACGACACAACAAGTGGTTCATGCACGATGGAGCTCCTGCACATTTCAGTCGAAGTGTTCGTACGCTTCTCAACAACAGATTCGGTGACCGATGGATTGGTAGAGGCGGACCAATTCCATGGCCTCCACGCTCTCCTGACCTCAACCCTCTTGACTTTCATTGATGGGGGCATTTGAAAGCTCTTGTCTACGCAACCCTGGTACCGAATGTAGAGACTCTTCGTGCTCGTATTGTGGACGGCTGTGATACAATACGCCATTCTCCAGGGCTGCAATCAGCGCATCAGGGATTCCATGCGACGGAGGGTGGATGCATGTATCCTCGCTAACGGAGGACATTTTGAACATTTCCTGTAACAAAGTGCTTGAAGTCACGCTGGTACGCTCTGTTGCTGTGTGTTTCCATTCCATGATTAATGTGATTTGAAGAGAGGTAATAAAATGAGCTCTAACATGGAAAGTAAGCGTTTCCGGACACATGTCAACATAACATATTTTCTGTCTTTGTGTGTGAGGAATGTTTCCTGAAAGTTTGGCCGTACCTTTTTGTAACACCCTGTATATGCCTTCTTAAAAGCCCTAACTTCTCTCGCCTTCAGGGTGCAGGAATAGTGTCAATTTTCCTCAATTGGCACAGCTCTCGCAATGCCACGTATCGTCTCATACAGCCTGAAAAACCGAAACATGAGAGCAGTGACGAATCAGTTCTTGAGAGGTACAAGATTCACTTCCCACATCTTAGTGCGGCCCTCGTGGTCCGTTCCAAAAGGGGAAAAAAGCACGTGCCGGAACGGAGGAGGTCATTACCAATGTCGTGGAGAACACTCGAGTTGATAAACTGGCGTGCATTAAAGAAAATGGGTTTCGTCGCTCTTTTTAGCGGTTCTAAGTGACGGCGGCAGCTGCAAAAGGAGCAGCGGTGGCGGACGGTAGAGGAAACGGCTCAGCCTCTGATGCATGGCAGCCGTACCGAGGGCGGTCGTTATTCCGGCTCTCTCTCTCTCTCTCTCTCTCTCTCTGACACTACACACGCATACACTCACAAGCTCGCACATTCAGGCAAGCACACGCGCCGCTAACGGTAACGCGTACACACAGGCACAAGGAGAAAACGGAAAAGGGTCACAGAAAGAAGGAGCACAGCGTAGGGATGAGGAGGATGCTTGTAAGAACGCGAGGAAAGATTCGTTGTGAGAGGGGAAGGAAGAAAAAAGAGCTGCGGCGCAGTCAAGCCGAAATTTTGCTGTTTACCCTGCTCGGAGTGTGGACGACTTCCGTCGTCAATTGATTCGAATGGTGGGTCATACTCTAGCACAGCTCTTCGCCGAGTGGGCCCAAATATTTATACGAACACAGTCTTTGACGTCTAGCGACTTTAGTCGTGACTTTCTGTAGGAAGATGCCAGTCCCGCGAGAGTGTGTCTGTATTGGCTGGAGATACGTGCCATGGCAGGATTTCAAGCGTTGCAAAATGTATTTTCGTTATTCTGAAGTAGTTTGTTCAGGCACATCGTCATCCAGACTTTTTAACTCTTCTCCACGGGGCACGGGCGTCCGCGAGTTCCAGCAGCATGTGCATCTGCGAGGCTACCCTCCGAGCGAATTAACCGCGTCAAAGGGATCGTGGTGTTGTCTGATGACTTTGTATACTGCTACTGCTTGGGTGAGATGAATGTAGCGTATGCTAACATATCTAGTAACTGCGCAGTACGGTGGTTTAGATAAGGCAACTTTGTTTTTCAATTCGGAAAGAAACGCCCGTTTGTGGAAACAAAAACTGAGATTTCACCATTCCGCAGTCAAGACACAGATGATATAACAATTCACTTATATGAGAATTTGATCTGTTAGTATCACAAAGCTGTGATAAAACACTTTCGAGGATAAACTTCGTCTGCTCGACAAGCTGGTACCGAAAACAAATTTTTACAAATGTATTTCATCGCTATCACTGCCTAGAACGTAGTACAACTTCATAATTCTTTGAACCTGGCTTCCAGGAACTGCACTAGGTAGAGAATGAAATTTAATTTTTTAATATCCCGTTTCAAGTTGCACCTTCTTCCACTTCTCCATTTCATGGATTAGGAATTATTGCACATCTCGGTAACACAACTGTCCCCAGGGTATCCTCAGTGCCTTCTATTGCTCCTTCCCCTCTTTGTGTAATCCAGAGCTGCCTTGGTAAGTCTGGTATTCTTTGTAAGCGATCGTTCAAATTCCGTCTATTATTTAATATTAGCCTTTTCGCTAGGCTTCACCTGCATATGTATTTCACACATAAATTGAACACATCTCCTCCTCCTACTACTACTCTTCTACCTATTCTTCTTAACCTGTATCCTGTCATCCTTGTTTGCATGTGTATGCCCCGCTTTACAGTGCAAAAAGCAGGTCGATACTATTCCAATTAGATGCCTGTTGTGAAGGGCAGACACATGTCAGGGGCTTGAAAACCAGATATTTGCCCCTGCCATACAGGCTGTCATACAAACCAAGTTAATAAAGCAGACCAGCACTACTCCAACACAACATACCTGTCATTCAGGAGTATACATGTTGGTACCCAGATAACCATTTCTTGCCTCTGACACCTAGATTGCCATGCAAAGTAGGTTAATTTGGCATGCCAATGCTTTTCCCACTAACACACTTGTAATGCAGGGCAGCCTGTATGCCAGTGTCTGGAGAAAACACGTTTGCTCCTGTATCTCTGACAATATTCGAACTAGGAGGTTATAAATCCCACAGTAGTGATACTCATGAAGCCCACTGTTTCTGTGCCAAATTTGGTTGTAAACGGTCCAGGGGCTTGTGATGAGATCCTGGAATTGCTTTATATATGCCATATGATAGATTTCACTGTGTGCTGATTCTATAGTTAATTCTTACTTAATATCTTCATTTGTATGCTATCCATCCTCGCATCCTTTAATGTTCCTTGAGAGTTTAATTTGTATTGCTTGTGTTTTACTTAGTGGATTATAAGCTGGCATCCAGGTATCAGTGCAATAAATCAATGTGTATAACGCCATTACTTTGTAACCTTTCACTATCATTTCTTTGCTAAATTCATTTTTGAAAGTTCATTTAATGGTACCAAACAGAGCTTGAAAAGCGACAGTTTTTCTTCAATGTCCTTGTCATTATATGAATTTACATCACAGTCAAGATATTTAAAATTCGATGATTCCTCTAAAATGTGGATCCTTTCCTATAAAAGCGGTAATTTTCGTTCTAGTAACTGACATTTTAAAATTGTATAACTTACACAGATTATTAAAAATTACATTGACTTCTGTAACTGTGTCTCATTGAGTGTAATCATTAATTTATCATCTGCATGTAGAAAAGTTCCAATAGGCAGTGATAATTTAATTACTTGGTCTACTACCAGACATTCATTTCACTAAAAACTGCTGAATATATACACTCCTGGAAATGGAAAAAAGAACACATTGACACCGGTGTGTCAGACCCACCATACTTGCTCCGGACACTGCGAGAGGGCTGTACAAGCAATGATCACACGCACGGCACAGCGGACACACCAGGAACCGCGGTGTTGGCCGTCGAATGGCGCTAGCTAGCTGCGCAGGATTTGTGCACCGCCGCCGTCAGTGTCAGCCAGTTTGCCGTGGCATACGGAGCTCCATCGCAGTCTTTAACACTGGTAGCATGCCGCGACAGCGTGGACGTGAACCGTATGTGCAGTTGACGGACTTCGAGCGAGGGCGTGTAGTGGGCATGCGGGAGGCCGGGTGGACGTACCGCCGAATTGCTCAACACGTGGGGCGTGAGGTCTCCACAGTACATCGGTGTTGTCGCCAGTGGTCGGCGGAAGATGCACGTGCCCGTCGACCTGGGACCGGACCGCAGCGACGCACGGATGCACGCCAAGACCGTAGGATCCTACGCAGTGCCGTAGGGGACCGCACCGCCACTTCCCAGCAAATTAGGGACACTGTTGCTCCTGGGGTATCGGCGAGGATCATTCGCAACCGTCTCCATGAAGCTGGGCTACGGTCCCGCACACCGTTAGGCCGTCTTCCGCTCACGCCCCAACATCGTGCAGCCCGCCTCCAGTGGTGTCGCGACAGGCGTGAATGGAGGGACGAATGGAGACGTGTCGTCTTCAGCGATGAGAGTCGCTTCTGCCTTGGTGTCAATGATGGTCGTATGCGTGTTTGGCGCCGTGCAGGTGAGCGCCACAATCAGGACTGCATACGACCGAGGCACGCAGGGCCAACACCCGGCATCATGGTGTGGGGAGCGATCTCCTACACTGGCCGTACACCACTGGTGATCGTCGAGGGGACACTGAATAGTGCACGGTACATCCAAACCGTCATCGAACCCATCGTTCTACCATTCCTAGACCGGCAAGGGAACTTGCTGTTCCAACAGGACAATGCACGTCCGCATGTATCCCGTGCCACCCAACGTGCTCTAGAAGGTGTAAGTCAACTACCCTGGCCAGCAAGATGTCCGGATCTGTCCCCCATTGAGCATGAAGCGTCGTCTCACGCGGTCTGCACGTCCAGCACGAACGCTGGTCCAACTGAGGCGCCAGGTGGAAATGGCATGGCAAGCCGTTCCACAGGACTACATCCAGCATCTCTACGATCGTCTCCATGGGAGAATAGCAGCCTGCATTGCTGCGAAAGGTGGATATACACTGTACTAGTGCCGACATTGTGCATGCTCTGTTGCCTGTGTCTATGTGCCTGTGGTTCTGTCAGTGTGATCATGTGATGTATCTGACCCCAGGAATGTGTCAATAAAGTTTCCCCTTCCTGGGACAATGAATTCACGGTGTTCTTATTTCAATTTCCAGGAGTGTATATATGGGACAGTTACTATCGATAGGCCAGCTAAGGGAAATGTATTATAAAATCCTCGAATATTGTAATAAATGTTTTATTTTCAGATTTACTTGAACATTAGCTTTCACTGTAGTGGGCAAAGAAGTAATAAATAGTCCCTGTTAATGAAATATTTGAAAAGCAAAAGCGCGTGTCATCGGCCCGATCAGATGAACTAGCCAGGCCAGGCAGTTTCCGTAAATGGGTTACGAACTAATAGCTGTTAAATACTGCACACATTTAAATAGCCGTCAATAAATTTCATTTTATATTTTTATTTTATTTGTAGGAGCCTTTGTTGACATCCGAAACCGAATAACATCTATTCTAAACCAAGGAGGATAAAAGCAGAAATGTCGCATTCAGAAGTAAACAAAGAACACTTTTCAACATACATTTTTAGAAAACGTAGAATGAAAGCTCTTACTTAGGCCTACTATTAGTCAAAATTCTTTACGGTTATTTCAGAACAACCCGCGCTGCATCGATGTCCATAGCACGTAAATTTTCCTGCGTATGTTACAAAATGGTGACAACTGCCCGTACTTCCCAACGATGGCTGCACAAATTTAATAGCTATTACTATATCACTACGACTAGATAATTATACGAACGTAGCCCAAATCCTGTTTTCTTTTTTTCTGCTCTTTATCTTAGTGGAACGACTCACTAACCTTTGGCAATACGGTGTACACTTAATAATAGCTAGAATGCGCTTATTGTCAATATCCACAGAGAAATAGCGCCAACCCATCGGTAGAGTCGGCCCATAGACAACAATCTTACCCTGCTCTGTTTCACGCTTGCTATGTTCTGATTATTGGTTTCCTTTTTTGCAGGTATGTCTCATTTAGACTCAGGCCGGCTCCCGTTGCTTAATACGGAAAAATCGAAAACTTCTGGGACCAATCTGTGATGGTAGCCACGGTCGCGTCATGGCCAGAGGAAGGTAAGTGCTATAGTTCAATTCACATGTTCGCCACTGACCGTATTTGTTCAGTGAGTTGCCCAGATAACACTGCACTAGAGAACACGTGAGGATCACCGATTCTGCCAAATAAAAGCTGTTTCTTACATAGAATACATGATAGTATTGTTTCCTGTTTAAAATAATGGAATCATATGAATATTACGAAATAGGAAAATGAAGCTAACGCAGAAATCATAGAAGGAACACCTTCCAAAAAGACATGCTGTAGTTATACGGAAGGATCGTTGTCAGTCATCTGAAACTTACTCGTTTACCTGTAATACTTGAAAATATTGTTTCATTTAGGAAAGTTCCCGCAATTGCTGTAAAACTGTAATTTGGCAAGTCACACAAACAAAAATATGATAAACTCGAAAAGCCGATATAACATTAGTTCTTCACTCGGGTGAACAGAAAGATATATGAAAAATTATGGAAAGGCCAAATAACATCTTAAAAGGTCACAAAAGACTGTGACATTCAATACGTCGTTCAAGGAAAGATCTCAAAAACTGCAATTTAGAAATAGCAAAAGACAACTGAATATTTTGGCTTTTATAAGGAGACACAGGTGCGTTCCAACGTATGTGACGGTCGACAACTTGGAGAGCAGTTGTAAAACTTCATTTTTTAGAAAGTGAAAATGACATAAACAACAAATCACATGAAAATCAAACGGTCTATGGCCTTTTGGTCGTCCCATCTCCAGCCAAATTTCCACCTGCAGGTCGTTGCATAATGGAGGCTTTCGACTCCTGAGTTATTTATAGGGAAATTTAATACGACTGGTCATGCAATATGGCACTTTGTTAAGTCGGTCCTAATGCTGCAGAAAATATACTTCGCGCTTTCTGCAGGTAGACGGAGATAGACATCGGTAACATTCAAATAGTATGATTGAGCCTGCCATAGAAGGTACTGTGCAGTCAATCACGTTCTCCTTAAATCACACTTGAACACATGGTAAATCGGCCTCGCACTATTCAGCCTAACTTGCGATAAAAATTAGCTGGTGTATGGCCATGGAGATAAAGGTATTCCGCCAGGTTTCTGTTATAACTTCCTTTGCACGCTTTGCGGTTCTTTAGAGGGTACAGGAGCGAGGGACGGATGTCCATGAACAAAAAATTCGGATTTAAATTTATTCTACCTCTAACATAAAACAGTAAGACTAATACATAACTTTGTTGCCGTAGCTGCAGTGTCAGTTGCGAACAGTACATCTGAATCTAGAAATATGTATCTCACTCTTCAGTAGAATATCGGTCCAGAAGCCGTCGACAGCAGACCACTATGAATGTCTGTAAATGTTATTCAGCAGCCAAGCACACAAAATGGGAACTGTGCATGAACGTTCAAACGTATGTACACCTTGCACTGGAGCTCCGTAGTTGGGCAGCGATGTAATCGTTCGTGGCAGCGCCCTAGTGCAGCGGTAGCGGCTGTAGGAAACACGGCGCCGTTTCTTGCGGTTCGCAGACTTGAAAGCGTGGCCGGCCGGATAGCGGCGGGTACAGCAGTTACATAGAAATACTTGCCGTAAGTTATATGCTTTGTAAAAATAACAGCAGAACTCAATAATTAAAGGATGGCTATTAAAAGAAATGACAACTTACTTCTAACTGTCGATCTAACAGTGTGCAGCTGCTCTTAAATAAGTTACAGCCGAATTGTGCAAAAGACAATCCAAACGCGACATTAATGTCTACATACTGGATGTTACAGGTATAAGTGCAGGTTTTTTAATGGCGAGGACAGTGTACTGAACAACATTACGTCAGTGTTTACTTCATTTGCAAACTATAGTATATCTATGAGGATTAGTTTGGTTTTAGGTTGATTACTACTTACCAGCATGTGTGGATAGAGAAAGTCCACAGTGCTTATTTTCCCCTGGGAAGCAGGTCATGTGTTGAGCTGTGAACATGTGGACGCAAAACGGTTATTCTATGCCGACAGGCTTAGCCCACTTAGAGCTGTAGTTCCAACAACACATTGAACATCAGGTAGTAAATTGTATGATGTGTTTATGTGAAGACTGTTAAACGCAGAGGGGAAAAATCTAACATCCGGTAGCGGGTACATATTTAAGTATCAATGACCACATTATCCGTATTTATACCCCTAATACGCAGATTAGTTCATCGATAATGTTACTATCAATTTGTCCCCGTGAATAGCGCTGTTATACTAACTTAAACTACTATTATCTTTGGAAACATCTTCATTAGGTCAAAATTTTCGTTTCAAATCTGCAGTGAGATTGCGAAAAATGCTTACAAAAACTTTAATTTACGTTACACTACGAGCTTAAGTTAGAAGTGCTTACAAAGAGCGTTTACTTCAAATTTTCATTAATGGCAAGTTTATGGCATATGGCTCTGAGCACTATGGGACTTAACATCTATGGTCATCAGTCCCCTAGAACTTATAACTACTTAAACCTAACTAACCTAAGGACGTCACACAACACCCAGTCTTCACGAGGCAGAGAAAATCCCTGACCCCGCCGGGAATCGAACCCGGGAACCCGGGCGTGGGAAGCGAGAACGCTACCGCACGACCACGAGATGCGGACAATGGCAAGTTTACACGAGTTGATAGATTGAAATATTTTCTGGCGGTTGTAAATACTTTCAGTAAAAGAACTAGATTTTAACGATTTTGTCCGCTTGTTACTGATTCACATGTGGCAGGATAGGGGAAGGTAGCAAAAGGCTGCAATGTATAGTGTACAAGAAATACAGCTCGGGCAAAATAAAACTGTCCCGACACATATATTATGCACCTTAAGATACGCAACCCAACTCACATTATCTGCACCCAAGATGGAGCCCCACCATCGTTTACCCCCGTCCTACAGCGCCGTCTGCACATACCTTGAGCAACTTGGGCTGGACAGAGAGCAAATCTGCCCACTAAGACTCTAAGTCCACACCGTAAAGAGGCCGTCACGCGCTCAATATCTATTGAAAATATTGACTCTCGCTCAGTATACTACATGGTGTAAGGATAGTATCACACTATAAACTGCAGTTCCTGCCGACAGCGAATAATATTAACATCCCTCGGAAAAAAATTTCTTCAAAGTTCTGAAAAAAGGAACTAACAGAAGATCATTGACTGCGGATGTGTTGCAGGATCTACAGGGTGTTACAAAAAGGTACGGCCAAACTTTCAGGAAACATTCCTCACACACAAAGACAGAAAATATTTTATATGGACATGTGTCCGGAAACGCTTAGTTTCCATGTTAGAGCTCATTTTATTACCTCTCTTCAAATCACATTAATCATGGAATGGAAACATACAGCAACAGAACGTACCAGCGTGACTTCAAACACTGTGTTACAGGAAATGTTCAAAAAGTCCTCCGTTAGCGAAGATACATGCATCCAACCTCCGTCGCATGGAATCCCTGATGCGCTGATGCAGCCCTGGAGAATGGCGTATTGTATCACAGCCGTCCACAATACGAGCACGAAGAGTCTCTACATTTGGTACCGGGGTTGCGTAGACAAGAGCTTTCAAATGTCCCCATAAATGAAAGTTAAGAGGGTTGAGGTCAGGAGAGCGTGGAGGCCATGGAATTGGTCCGCCTCTACCAATCCATCGGTCACCGAATCTGTTGTTGAGAAGCGTACGAACACTTCGACTGAAATGTGCAGAAGCTCCATCGTGCATGGACCACATGTTGTGTCGTACTTGTTAAGGTACATGTTCTAGCAGCACAGGTAGAGTATCCCGTACGAAATCATGATAACGTGCTCCATTGAGCGTAGGTGGACGAAACTAAAATGAGCTCTAACATGGAAATTAAGCGTTTCCGGACACATGTCCACATAACATCTTTATCTGTGTGTGAGGAATGTTTCCTGAAAGTTTGGCCGTACCTTTTTGTAACACCCTGTTTATGTTAAAGCACCATGCAGTACTTGGAAAAATGAAATTCCTGATTGTTCAGGAAACGCAAGATACCTCGTTGTCCACAAACGGGAGATCTTGGTGTCATGGTAGTAAGCAGAAATGTTTACTTTACCTGTAACGCTTTCAGAATTGGCAAGTATGATCATATCAATAGTCCAGTAAGCATACTTCCTTTTTTCCATTGCGATGCGATAGTTGTCACACCACAGACATAAGACCACAAAATATTTCACTCAGTAATCTGTATATAACTGTTTTGTTTCGTTTGCAACAGTTGTTAAACTAGAAAAAGACATAGCAAACAGCTCACGTACACGATAGGTTACACAGTTCACTTGTTCAATTCGTCATTAGTTGTTATTGTAGTTTTGGAATGGAGGCTGCTGGCCACGCGGAGTGGCCGAGTCGTTTGAGGCGCCATGTCACGGACTGCGCGGCCCCTCCCGCCGGAGGTTCGAGTCCTTCCTCGGGCATGGGTGTACGTCCTGTTCTTAGCATAAGTTAGTTTAAGTTAGTTTCAGTAGTGTGTAAGACTAGGGACTGATGACCTCAGCAGTTTGGTCCCATAGGACTTCACACACATTTAAACATTTTCATTTCTTGGAGGCTGCTGTGAAAGAGCCACTAGTCAACTGAAAAAAAAGTTGCTGGTGATTTGCAGACTTATATCGTTCGTTCTGCATCATTTCCTGATGTTTTGTGAGGTAGGCAATTCAATCGCTATACGTAAGTTTCTCATCGTCGAGCGTCGACATGTGTGCTATGAAGGCTGAGATGTAACTGATGCGTCCCTGGATCAAAAATGGTTCAATTGGCTCTGAGCACCATGGGACTTAATATCTGTGTTCATCAGTCCCCTAGAACTTAGAACTACTTAAATCTAACTAACCTAAGGACATCACACACATCCATGCTCGAGGCAGAATTCGAACCTGCGACCGTAGCGGTCACGCAGGTCCGGACTACAGCGCCTAGAACCGCACGCCCAGACCGGCCGGCTTCACCAGAATTACACACTGTCCAGAAATGTAGCTCTGAAGGCGACAAACCCGCTCCTTTAGCCACTGGCCAGCAGTGACAAATCACCGATCACTAAGCACAGGATTTCGCGATGAGGCGGCACCGGCGACGCATCCTAAGGAGCATTCACACTCTCAATATTCATTGCTCAATAATATTGCGAGACCAAAAATGGCAGAATATTGTTGTGCAATGTTGATACCAGGTACGCAGCCGGCCGCGGTGGCCGAGCGGCTCTAGGCGCTTGAGTCCGGAATGGATGTGTGTGACGTCCTTAGTTTAGTTAGGTTTAAGTAGTTCTAAGTTCTAGGGGACTGATGAACACAGATATTAAGTCCCATAGTGCTCAGAGCCATTTGAAGCCAATTCTGGTGGAGGGTGAACTAAGCATAGCTATCGACAGATTAGGTTCCCGTGGTCAGAAAGAATATTTTCATCTACGCGCTGTTTAGTTCGTAGGCAAGCTGAGAACGAACTAGGGCACCCGGGAAATGTAGGAAGAACTGTAAGGTGTTTAATAAAACTCATCCGATTTCAGAATATTATATGACTATGGAAAAAGATAGAAAATTGTAGTGAATTTTGTCTTACGCGTTTTCAAAACAACCATTTGATTACACAAGTTTGTTTTTCTTGCACAAATAAAAAACTATGACGTACTGTTACACTCAGGATCAGTGTTTTTTATTACGTTTCATGAAGGTTCAATTTGTTTTCCAGCGGATGTATAACAAACAAGCAGACGGTAGTGATACTTTTGCTATACTTCTGCTTATATGTTTTTAGCTACTGCATTCGCTGTTGCTCCTGCTACGTGGCGTCGAGGTGCACGCAGTGTTGTGGCAAGAAGAGGTAAACACACGCAAGGTACGCGGGAGAGCTCCTGTGAAGTTTCGGTTGTAGGACACGAGGTAGTACTGGATGTAGAGCTGTGAGGACGGGTCTTTGGTCGTGCTTGGATAGCTCAGACGGTAAGGCACTTGCTCCCGAAAGACGAATGTCCCAGATTCATTTCCCAGTCCGGCACACAGATTTAATCTGTCAACAAGTTTCATGTCAATGAGCATTTTGCTGCAGCAGGAAAACTCATTCTGCACATGGATTCTTCCACAGACTGCTATAACGAATCACACGAGATCAGGTGACTGTGGAGAGTACTTGGGCTTTGAGATGTCCATGTGCCTCTTAGAGTGAATCTTTCGCTGCAGCGCCATACTCTCGACGTGTATTACGCCGTACAGCTGCATATGCATTGCACCTCTTGTAAAGGAGAACACAAAATTCCTTTTGTTGCTGTGTTATCCTCTCACATTGGATAACTGCGACGGGAAGACCACTGCCGGCAACCATATGAACTGAAAACTTACAAGTGCTGGCAAGGTACAGCTTTACCTGCGATACTTCAAAATTTACTCTCATTCTCTGTGCAAGGTGTAGTTTTCTAAAACTGAATGAGTTTCTTTCCTGTGTAATAAGCCGTTTTAGTGTATGTATTCAAGCATTCCTTCTGAGAGTACACCGACTCATTCTTCGTCCCAGGAGGCCACACAAAAGAGACCAAACAGGAAAAGAAAATATTTCCTAGCTCGTCGGAAGTAATAGCTACTACACGCTCTTGCAGGTAACGTATACCATGATGGAGTGATGAAAGTATCCTGGTTGCTGGAGTTTCAAGTCTCGTCGGTAATGGTAGACCTTAACGCCTGTCTCGGTCGCAGTGTGTAATATGGCTCTCAAGATGGATGTGACAGGAAAAATTGTGTGTTCAAATGAGGCATTCTTTGTACTAACTGTGTAAATGAGGTATCTGTATGCGACTTCGTGTTGGAGTGCTTGCCGTGAGCCGTGTCGTGCTTCGGTTTCGGCACTCAGAACCAGCGAGGTCACTTCATCTACTTTCCATAGACGCTTACGAAAACAGCACGCGAACAGTCAATCAGCTTCGTCGTTTCCGAAACGCTCGTCCCCAAGCTCCGAGCTATAACAGTCTACCCTTTGATAAAGTCGCTTAATTCAATGAATTTCCCCATCTACGACCCGTATCGTAGCTGAAATCAATTTCTGTTTGTCTCTGTTCCGCTTACATATTTTTATTACCATGTCCGTGCTTGCAATGCCACCAGGCGCCTCTCAATCTCGTGATGGACAGTCATAACGTTTTGGCTAGTCGCTGAATATCGCTGTATATTATTTGTTATAGATAGAGGGCAGCCGACCGCGGTGGCCGAGCGGTTCTAGGCGCTTCAGTCCCGAACCGCACGACTGCTACTGTCGCAGGTTCTAATCCTGCCTCGGGCATGGATGTGTGTAGTGTCCTTAGGTTAGTGAGGTTTAAGTAGTTCTAAGTTCTAGGGGACTGATGACCTGAGATGTTAAGTCCCATAGTGCTCAGAGCCATAAAGGGCACAGCAACCAATCACTGCAGAGGTGGTAAGGCTTCGGACATGAACCAGGTCAATGCTATGAGGGGCATGGCGTAAGTGCTAGCAACTGTGAAACATACTAGGTCATTGTGCAAGTAGCTGACCATGGTGGGCCACCACCCGTCCACGAGAACCGAATTTTTGTGGAAGTGATTTTACTGGATATTACATGTTTTCCCGAAAGCTAAACCGTGCTGTTAAAAAGCTTTCCATTTATTCATCTTACAGTTTCAGTAGTTCTCAGATCGCGAAATGAAAGTGGAGGGTGAGACGCAAGGGGAAGTTGAAGAGGAAGAAATGGAAAAGGAATACGGAGGAGGGAAAGGATATGGTAGACAGAGGAGTGCGAGAAGTTACGGAAAGAGGAAATAAATGACAATAGTGATGGGACTAACGGGACGGACGGATACATGAGGAGGAAAGAGTGAAGAAGGAGAAAAAGGAGTGGTAAGCGAAGTGAGAAAGTTGTAAATAGGGAGAGGGAAATTGATGATGGAAGAGGAATAGAAACCTTAGAAGAGTGTAGGACCAGAAAAAGACGGAACTGCAGAGAAAATATGCATGTATGATAATTACATCAAATTGTACGTGGGGCATTATGTCTACCAGTGTGGATGATAAATACCACTTGAGGTGAGTTGCACTGCTGTCAGCGTAATGTCACAGTCAGTATCTTGTCTTATTCGTTCCGTGTTTTCCATCAATGATTTCTACAGGAAAATCATGGTATATAAAACTTCCCAAAGTTTTCCTTCTATTAATTTTAAAGATGTATAATACACTACTGGCTATTAAAATGGCTACACCATGAAGATGACGTGCTACAGACGCGAAATTTAACCGACAGGAAGAAGATGCTGTGCTAAGCAAATGATTAGCTTTTCAGAGCGCTCACACAAGGTTGGCGCCGGTGGCGACACCTACAACGTGCTGACATGGGGAAGGTTTCAAACCGATTTCTCATACACAAACAGCACTTGACCGGCTTTGCCTGGTGAAACTATGTTGTGATGCCTCGTGTAAGGAGGAGAAATGCGTACCATCACGTTTCCGACTTTGATAAAGGTCGAATTGTAGCCTATCGGAATTGCGGTTTATCGTATCGCGACATTGCTGCTCACGTTGGTCGAGATCCAATGACTGTTAGCAGAATATGGAACTAGTGGGTTCAGGAGGGTAATATGGAACGCCGTGCTGGATCCAAACGGCCTCGTATCACTAGCAGTCGAGATGACAGGCATCTTATCCGCATACCTGTAACGTATCGTGCAGCCACGTCTCGATCCCTGAGTCATCAGATGGGGACGTTTGCAAGACAACAACCATCTGCACGACAGTTCGACGATGTTTGCAGCAGCATGGACTATCAGCTCGGAGACCATGGCTGCGGTTACCCTCGACGCTGCATCACAGACAGGAGCGCCTGCGATAGTGTACTCAGCGACGAACTTGGGTGCACGAATGGAAAACGGGACGTTACATTTGTGGTGTGTTACGACCCGTGGCTCCACCCTTCATTCGATCACTGTGAAACCCTACATTTCAGCAGGATAATGCACGGCCGCATGTTGCAGGTCCTGTACAGGCCTTTCTGGATACAGAAAATGTTCGACTGCTGCCCTGGCCAGCACATTCTCCAGATCTCTCAGCTATTGAAAACGTCTGGTCAATGGTGACCCAGCATCTGGGTCGTCACAATGTGCCAGTCATTACTCTTGATGAACTGTAGTATCGTGTTGAAGCTGGATGGGTATCTGTACCTGTACACGCCATGCAAGCACTGTTTGACTCAATGCCCAGGCATATGAAGGCCGTTATTTCGGCCAGAGATGGTTGTTCTGGGTACTGATTTTTCAGGATCTATGCATCCAAATTGCGTGAAAATGTAATCACATGTCAATTCTATTATAATATATTTGTCCAATGAATACCCGTTTATCATCTGCATTTCTTCTTGGTGTTCAATTTTAATGTCCAGTAGTGTACTAGAACAAACTTCCACATATTTTTTATAGATTTCATTCTCTTTTCATCAGAAGATAAGGCATCTTGCATTAAGCATTAGGGATTTCCCACAGACAATTACTTGCAAATTCAAGCAAGTAGCAAGCCCTTTCGGTTGCAGACATGGTTACGTAGCAATGGAAGGGTGTCGTGACACTTGCCTGCAGAGGGAACACGCCTGCCTGTTCCGGTCAGCGCAGTCGAAAGCAGGCGAGAACACTGCCAAGTCGGACCGCAAGAGATATGAGATCCGTCGTCTGCAAAGGTCGCGTCTGATGGCGTGTGAAAGAGCCGGCGAATTCTGAGGGCGATGCGCCGGCCCGATAGGGGACTGCAGCGGACTTGGCAAGTGGAGACGGAGGGGGTGGCGGCAGCGGCAGCTGTGGCGGCGGCGTCGCCGCGGCTCCCGGCGGACTTGGCCAGAGGGATGCAAACTTGGCGGCTACTTGGCGCAAGATAAACAGGGAGCGGCCCGCGCGGCTGGCAGCTGCTCCCCCAGGGCGACCGCACCTGCAGCCACTTCCGGGCTGCCGAACATCGACGTCGCTGCCCAATGTGAGCCGCTATGACACTGTTACATTTGCACGGTGGTACGAAGAAATTGTAACTTTCTTTTAAAAAATTTTTTGTTGCCAAATTTATTCTTGCCAATGAATATGAAATACGTGATGTTTGTGTCATGCAAGTTTCCTGTTGATGTGTTGTTGAGCAAAGGACTTAATCTGCAAAATCAATATGCAGTTTTCATAAAGAAATCAATCCGTCTGAAATTTACTCAGTCTCGTGTGCACCGAGTTCCATGGCCTCGCAAAAAAAAAAAAAAAAAAAAAAAAAAGCTGACAAAATTCTCTGTGGAAACAAACAATAAAGTAAATTTTCCTTAGCTCTAGAATCGCAACGGATGTAATCTTGGTATTCTGTTCTCTCCACAGTAGGTATAGAAAATATTCAATCTTGGCACGGCTTAGTGCAATACCGGCCGAAAAATAACTTCATACAAGTAATATCAGTACATTGGGTGATAAATGAATGACCTTGCAAGTATTCAGAGACGTCGACGTCGACGTCGATATCCTGCAGGATTTTAGAACACATATTGTGTTCGATCATTATGAATTACCTCGAAGGAAACGGTCTATTGACACACAGTCAACTTGGGTTTAGAAAACATCGTTCCTGTGAAACACAACTAGCTCTTTATTCACATGAAGTGTTGAGTGCTATTGACAAGGGATTTCAGATCGATTCCGTATTCCTGGATTTCCGGAAGGCTTTAGACACTGTACCACACAAGCGGCTCGTAGTAGAATTGTGTGCTTATGGAATATCCTCTCAGTTATGTGACTGGATTTGCGATTTCCTGTCAGAGAGGTCACAGTTCGTAGTAATTGACGGAAAGTCATCGAGTAAAACAAAAGTGATTTCAGGCGTTCCCCAAGGTAGTGTTATAGGCCCTTTGCTGTTCCTTATCTATATAAACAATTTGGGAGACAATCTCAGCAGCCTTCTTCGGTTGATTGCAGATGACGCTGTCGTTTATCGACTAATAAATTCATCAGAAGATGAAAACAAACTACAAAACGGTTTAGAAAAAATATCTGAATGGTGCGAAAAGTGGCAGTTGACCCTAAATAACGAAAAGTGTGAGGTCACCCACATGAGTGCCAAAAGGAACTCGTAAAACTTCGGTTACACGATAAATCAGTCTAATCTAAAAGCCGTAAATTCAACTAAATGCCTAGGTATTACAATTACGAACAACTTAAATTGGAAGGAACACACAGAAAATGTTGTGGGGAAGGCTAACCAAAGGCTGCGTTTTATTGGCAAAACACTTAGAAAACGTAACAGACCTGCTAAGGAGATTGCCTACACTACGCTCGTCCGTCCTCTTTTAGAATACTGCTGCGCGGTGTGGGGTCCTTACAGGGTAGGACAGACGAAGTACATTGAAAAAGTTCAGAGAAAGAAAGCACGTTTTGTATTATAGCGAAATATGGGAGAGATTGTCACAAAAATGATAGAGGATTTGGGCTGGAAATCATTAAAAGTAAGGCGTTTTTCATTGCGAAGGAATCTTCTCACGAAATTCCAATCACCAACTTTCCTCTCCGAATGCGAAAATATTTTCTTGATACCGATCTACATAGATCGGAACGATCACTGCGATAAAATAAGGGAAATCAGAACTCGCACAGAAAGATATAGGTGTTCATTCTTTGCACGCGCTATGAGAGATTGGAATAATAGAGAAATGTGGAGGTGGTTCGATGAACCCTCTCCCAGGCACTTAAATGTGATTTGCACAGTATCCATGTAGATGTAGAAAATACTCGATATTGGCTCTATGCTGTGCAATGCTGCTCGCATTGAAACTGTATTGACTCATTTCTGATACCGGCACATTAATATTTTTCTGAATCTGATTGAAATATCATTTTTTTAAAATATTCATTGGGCTCAAATAAATACTACATGGAAGACGATGAGGTACAGATACGGTGATATCCTAAGACCAAATGCTTCAGTTTGAAAATTGTATACAAAGTAAAGTTTCTCCTTCACAAAATCTGATATGAAAAATTTTACATTAACCACAAAATCAGAGCATTTCTCAACTGTTCTACAAATCTCACTTACTGTTGTAATTAAAAACAGTTGGATCATGACATGACAAACAGTCTGACATCGTTTCACAAAATAGATTCCACAATTTAACTTCTCTGTATTAGGATCACAAAACACACAAAGTAATACAAATCTGGCATACCTAATCAACCTATACATTAAATCTGGTGAAAAACCCTTGGTTCCTACATTCAAGACTCAACACTGTAAAAATTATCGGAAGCCACATTGCGTTGCTGCTTACTTGAAACTAAATATACAAAATTTCATTACCTCACAAATTTCTTCCAGTTGCTTTACCTTCGCGTTACAGTATAAATTCATTACTCTTCTGTAATTGCCATGGGCAGTGGTCAGTATTTTTTGACGATCGGTATCACTGCAATTGGTGACGGTCTTACAGCCTCACAAATTAATAACACACTCTACACTTTTATAGAAGCAACTACTACGTAGCATTTACTGGCTCTGTGTGAGTATAAACAATATCATTCGTCCATAGACCTGCAACTAAATTCTCCCCTACAGGCACTAGGTTTAAGTCTTACATCCTTCATGTGACAGAGTGCAATGGCAACTGCTACTGCGCTCCGCGCGCCCCTACTTACAACTGATTCTGCCACTTAGGCAACATCTTTGGTTCAGTGGTGTCAAAACCACAATCTCTTCCGCATATGACAATCGTTTCAGGTCATTATATTACAAAATCTGGCACCACGTACAAGTGGACCCCTCACAAAATCTCAATTAACGTTTTGAGTCCTGCTGACAACGATGTTGGTTGGCCAAGGGTCATTCCAATAAATTATCAGCATCTTTGTTGAAAGAACCATCATGCTATCCGCTACAAGAGACGCCCACTGTTTCTTCACTAGCTAAAAAGCTAAAAATTGGTTGTTAATGCTTGTGTGGGAAGACCTATCGCCGCATACCCGGGACTTTTTGTAGACTTGAGCTACCTATGGAACAAATTTGGTGCTTAACATTCTCTATTTTGCCCTGAGTGTCAAGTCGTCTGAAGTCCTAGAAATAGCAACTGGCTTTAGCCCTAGTTCCTATCGGCATAAAAGGAAAAATATGTGTAAGGAAAGTCAGACTACCTGCCTCGATCGGTTGGGGATTGGATTTCACTAAATTCTTCCTAGGAATTCTCTCTTATATGGTGCATTAGGTCAACGACCACATGAGGAAGGATGGTACGCGAGTGAGCACACTGGGGCACAGTTTAACGAACTATTGTGGGTATTAATAAAGCGCTTCAGCTGTATTTAGTCCTCGATTTTTAGATCACTACAAGTTTCGTGGCACTGAGAGCCACTTTTTCAGGTGAACGTATGACTAAAATATTGTAGCTTAAATGCTCGGAAATTTGTACCTACCATTCGTTGTCCGTCAGAATAAAACACAAGACAACGAATTTTGGGTACAAAGATCTAATGTTTTAATGTTTGCTCACCCGAAGACGTGACGCTTAGTACCATGAAACTTGTGGTGTCCTAAAAATAAGTAACCAAATACAGCGGAAGTGGTCCATGAGTACGCAAGATGATTGCTCTTAGCTGTGGTTGCCCTATCTACAAGTCTGTCCTTAAAGTACTAGATTGAAACTGAGAGGACATTTATTTACAAGTTGAAGTGTACTAAACTGCGCTAAACGAGAAAGACGTATAAAATCGTAACACAGCTAAAGAACAAACTGTATTAATCGTTATTATTCAGCTGGATGTGGGGGCGCAACATGGAGGCACATATGATCACGCAGACAATCACAGAATTACAAAAGAAAATATTCATCATATTCTCACCAATGTTGTGCCTTTAAAACTTGCTTGAGCGTCGCAGTGGAGGGTAAACACGAAACGTAATTAGAACCACGATGCATGAAGTGAACCGTGACCGGATAAAGAGCAAATTCTGTCCCCATCGGCACTTAGTTACCCAATAGCCAAATTATAAATTGCCACGATCCCATTGCGCTTTGGAAAAACGTCTTTAAAGATACACAGAGTTTCCTACTAGGAAATTGAACTAATTCTTATTCATAAACAACGCTGAAGTGCGCACACAAGCGACACAACATACCAGCACAGCGACTAGTCTGCGACTCGACTCTTCCCCCTGCGAAAATTCCAATCTGCCTCGCCACCAAGCACAGAGACCGAAAAACCTGGAAGGATCGAACTGACCAATATACGAGACGAATTCCTGCGTGGTGCAGGTCCTTTCCCCCAATCATAAGACAGGAGGGACGACGCCTGTTTACTCGTTCTCAAAAATTTTCCATCGGTTCAATGTCTCGAATTTGAACAAACGCGTCCCCAACATGAGGCTGTAAGCGAGCCAATCACACGGACCCCCGTTACGAAAGCACACGCAGATAACGCGAGACACACAGACTGAATGTCACAAACAAGCTTTGTAAGCTGAACTCAACTGCTGTCTCTAGCTCACCGCCGCAATGATAAACCAAGAAAGTCCTTCTGCATTTACCCATTTGCGTGCGTTTGCAATTACAAGCACGTTCATTCATCCCAACGTCCCTGTTTAGGACAGGTGGTTACAGATGCATGATATGCTGAATATCAGAGACAAAATCGAGAGTAAAAAGTACTCAATTTCGGTTCCCAGCGTGCTCTCCCTCCATGACATGGAAGAATATTAGAGAATACAATACACTCTTCCGATCTTGATAAAACCACAGAATTATATGAAAGGTTGATGTAGTTCCACATTTCAGCTCGAAGTGATTTAGGAAAACAACGAAATCTCTAAAATCAGCCGCGCGGGATTAGCCGAGAGGTCTTAGGGCGCTGCAGTTATGGACTGTGCGGCTGGTCCCGGCGGAGGTTCGAGTCCTCCCTCGGGCATAGATGTGTCTGTTTGTCCTTAGGATAATTTAGGTTAAGTAGTGTGTAAGGTTAGGGACTGATGACCTTAGCAGTTAAGTCCCATAAGATTGCACACACATTTAAACATTTTTTTCTAAAATCAGAATTCAAAGACACAGAATGTGTCCCTCTTCTGGGAATGCGCTTGTAGTTTCGGTGGCCTGTCCACCTGTCAGAAATGTCAGCGGATGTACATACACTGCTTCCCATTTATCTCGATCACACCGAACATCATTTTATCCGGAAGCAAAATTTAAAAAAAAAAAAAGAAAAAGAAATCTATCAAGCAAATGTCGTATAGCTACCAGCACAATTGCTTTTCTTGTGAAGAAGATACGAACATCACCAAGTCCTTTTTAAAGAGCATCATTTTTTTTTATTCGGCAGTCCGCTTTCTCTTGTCGAGACATACTCATAAACGTAACACTCTGTACCATTCACGTAAATATGACTTTTTGGAAACTGACTGACTCTCCTGTACTAGCACACAATTGAGTTACATGGGCAGCCCAATTCGTTCACGTGCTGAAATTGACAGTAAACACATAAAACACAAGGAAAATGCACAGCGGTAAATCAGTTAACCGTTTTCAATTTAAAGTTTGTGTGAGTACAATGTATACCAACGAAGAAAAAGTACAAGTGCTAATCATCTATGAAGATTGTAAGTTAACACACCAGTAACTAAAATAATATTTCCGCATTTACATTATGAGTACATTTAGTGCAATATTATACTACTTTTAAGTCGTATGCTGTGTGTGGTAAAGGCAGTCCTTGATTAAAACTGCATCATCATCACTTATCCTGTATTATGGTTGATGGTAAGCGTAATGCTACTTACCCAGGGAAGTTCTACAGACAAAGTTATCCATACAGGTACCAAGAGGAAATTTCAACGAAAGGCAACGTAATCGTGATAGAACTCACTTGCTTCTGTTTCATTGAACCCACATTTTAACATGCCATAGCTTGAACGGTAGTACCGTCATTATAACGTACATTTACACCTATAATTACATGGGAATGGTTTCCAGAACCGTTTATAGCTGTGTCACTACACACAGCAGCAAATCCTCGCCCACCAGGTGTTCTCCGAAGTTCTTTTTACCAGTAAACATGCATTTCTGGTCTATCGATAATCCACGAATTCTCAGGCAGGTGAAGGATCAGTGTTAGTGAAGAATTATTCTCTGGTTTGATGCTTCATACTGTAATCATTGGGATTCATTTCCTCGATCAACATGCTGTCCCAGAAGTGTTGCGACAATCTTCGAGGGCTGTAGAAGATTATAACCAGGCACTACACTTCTCGTTAATTAAGATTTAAAAGAATCGTGCACATCAAGTTCTCTGTTGTGCGAGAAAGTCATCTATTCCGAAGAATGAATGAATTCCTTAGAACGTAGGTGCAGTTATAACTAAATCGCCAATGCTCTGTACTTGGAGCAATGACGACAAAAAGAAAAATCTCCGTTAAGGGTAAATGAATATAAAATTTGGCTGGCTGTAATTACAGTAGTCAGTTAAATTTGGAAAATGTTGTAAGTCTAGTTGATGAATTAAAGAAAATCAACTGTCGGCAGCTAAATACTTGAGAAAAATTACTGTCGTTATGATCACTGCCTCTTAAAGGTGAAAAACTGACATAAGAATGCTTGGTTTTGTTGCAAGGCGAAAACAATACAAAATTGGCAACTACTGCTCTAGCGTCACTTCAGATGAGTATGTCACAATGAAAAAATACGTATCAGTTAACTAACAATTCATGGGAATCAATTATCAATAATCCATGAACAACAAAATCTCACAAATAGTAAACAGTTACGCAAATGCAAAAAATTCGTAATGTCACTCTCTTAACCCATAATCTTTAATTGTAGTCAGGAAGTTGTTTATATTTATTCACTACTGAATGCTGTCATTTACCTTAACATTTATCGTAATGCAGTAACCACGTTCTTGTGAGTTAGAGTTCCGTAACCTTAAAACTCAAAATTTCAATTGTAAAAGAATTACAAAGTTTGTTATATGATTTTACTGACTTGTTGTTTCAAGCACCCTCACCTTGTATTATTATTGTTCATTAACAATTACTGCTAATTATTTTGTGCAGTTACTACTGTTATTTGCTCAAGACGTTAAGAAACATTCTGACTGACTGCAACTGCGTAAAATGGAAAAGTTATTTATTAATGAAAAATACACAAATATCTTTTACTGAAACTAGCTCGGTTAAATACTGTCGTTGAAATTACTGTTTACTAGACTTGAGCATTTCTGTTAATTGCAGTCTTGCGTACTATTGAAATTTTAATCACTGTTATTTCTTTAATAAGGCACTGCAATAGTTCCTCTGTCACCAGGACTGTGTCGGGTCATTAATAATGGCTAAGATGAATCGTACTTAAGCATTTTGTCTTATGTAAAACTGATGGTCAGTACTTTAATACAACTCTGTATTATTCAAACACAAAATGAACTACGACGCTGGTTAACTGTATACATGTCTAACCAAGTACACACATGTTCAAAAGAAAACAGAACACCTTGAACCACTAGAGAACGAATTTCAAGTTCACAGCTAATGTATATTATTTCACTTCATTTCAGCGAGTGTCCTGTTTCCTAGGAGGCAAAGGTCCGCCATGGGCCCTGATAACTAGTTCCATGCCCTTTGGCATCGACGCGTATAAGGCGCGAATGTCGTCCTGTGGTAAAGCCATCCATGCTCCAATCACCTGCTTCCAAAGTTCATCTGTGGTGGTCGGCATTGGGTCACATAGCTGCACCCTTCGCTTCACCGCCGGCCAGAGTGGCCGAGCGGTTCTAGGCGCTACAGTCTGGAACCGCACGACCGCTACGGTCGCAGGTTCGAATACTGCCTCGGGCATGGATGTGTGTGACGTACTTAGGTTAGTTAGGTTTAAGTACTTCTAAGTTACAGGGAACTGATGACCACAGCAGTTAAGTCCCACAGTGCCCAGGGCCATTTTTACCAAGCCTTCGCTTCACCATATCCCACACATTTTAGATGGCTACAAGTTTGGTGATGTGGCGGGCCAGGACAAAAGGCCAATTCGCTGATATCAAGACGGCACGTGCTCGTGCTGCAACATGTGGTCGTGCATTGGCTTGCTGAAAAATGGGCTCTGGGCTGTTGTGCAGAAAGGGTGTGGGTAGGGGGCGCTGCATGTCATACACGTCGGTCACGCAGGTCAGTGTCCTGGACAGTGACCAACTGTGATTCGTGGTTGTACTCTGTATCATCTGCACAATAAGGCCTCGATTTGGCACTGTATGTCTTCTGCGAATGCACTCACTGAGATGCCGCTCCCCCTGTCTGCTACGAAGCACAATGTGGCCATCATTTTCAAACAAACAAAACCTCGATTCGTCCGAAAACACTATCTAATACCATTTCTGTCTACAGTGACGTCGTTCCATACACCATTGCTCTCTAGCATGTTTCTGCACGTTCGTCAGAGATAGGGGGGGGGGGGGGGGGCGGGGGAGTAAAGGACGCGCACGTAACCCGTTCTTAATGAACGGCGAGCCCGCCCGGTTGGCCGTGCGGTCTAACGCATGGCTTTTTGGGCGGGAGGGAGCGCCTGGTCCCCGGCACGAATCCGCCCGGCGGACTTGTGTCTTTGTGTCGAGGTCCGGCGAGCCGGCAGGCCTGTGGATGGTTTTTAGGCTGTTTTCCATCTGCCACGGCGAATGCGGGTTGGTTCCCCTTATTCCGCCTCAGCTGCACTATCTCAGCGATTGCTGCGCAAACAAGTTCTCCACGTACGCGTAATACACCATTATTCTACCACTCAAACATAGGGGCTACACTCATCTGGCGTGAGATGTTCCCTTGGGGGGTCCACCGCGGACCGAACCGCACAATAACACTGGGTTCGGTGTGCAGCGGCGGACGGGTTAAGTGGACTGCGGTAGTCGTCGTGGGGTTGTGAACCACTGCGGCTGCGGCGGGGATCGAGCCTCCCCGACGTCTCTAGGAGCCGGTTAACATACAGAACAATACATACAATGAACGGCGACACGCTGTCACTCCTGACACTGAACGATGTTTTAAACTGTTCCACTACTGGGCCAGAGCCGAGGAGCACGCACATCTGACCTGCAGTGCCATTAGGACGAGGCGTCGATCTTCTCGGGGGTGGTCTGTGTGGTGCGACCTAAACATCTCGCCGTGTTCTAAAGCCTTTCGTGAACCATTCAGCACACACCTGCTGCATTGCCGGTTGATTGATCCATCACATTGTCTGATGCCAAGAACTCGCCCTATTTCAAACTCACTGATTTTACGGTACCGTTCGTGCATGCGTCTGTGAAATATATCGCACGTCTGCTCAAGTTATACTGATCCATGACCTTCCGTTCATAGCGAAAACGAGAGCCACAGGCACATTTTACCGTTGGGTGGTGTTGCGCCGTGATGTCGATGTTGACCTGAACCCGCTGGCCTACGTGGTTCAAATGGGCATCCAATTCCATCTACATCTTCTTAAAATTGATGAAACACATTCCTTTGGTGGTGTCGACGAAGCCCTTCGAAGTTGATATTGGTATTTTCTCCATAAAAAGCTATTAATTTATGTAATGGAATTTGCAGTTGTCTTAAAGTATCTAGACAAAACTTTGAAATTGTCTCCGATGTTTCGTTATTCAGCGAATCAAACTTTAATAGCTTCCATTGGGTTCCGTCAGTTTCAGTAAAGTATTTAACAACTAAAGGCAACAATTTTTGCTGGCCGCTGTGGCCAAGCGGTTCTAGACACTTCAGTCCGGAACCGCGCTGCTGCTACGGTCGCAGGTTAGAATCCTGTCCTGCTTCGGGCATGGGTGTGTGTGATGTCCTTATGCTAGTTAGGCTTAAGTAGTTCTAAATCTAGGGGAGTGATGACCTCAGATGTTAAGTCCCATAGTGCTTAGAGCCATTTTCTTTTGCAACAGTTTTTAAGTCTTATGATCTGATGGGCTGGTGCCTAAGCCATAAAATGAAACTTCTTGCAATTTGTGTATGTATTCGGACACTAAGCGTCGCACGAGAATGTTTTTAACGGCCACTGTAGCTTTGACCCAGGCTGTAACTGCTTCGGGGCGACCTTAGAGTCACTATACTTGCGGCATTCAGTTTTGCAGTACAGTGAAGAACAGAAGGACTATTGATGCTTGGCAACTTTATAAACTGTTCCTGGTTCTGAAGCAGCAACGAGCAATTCTTCCTGCGTATCTTCTTTAATCAGGAATGGAGAAATGCCTTTGATGTCGATGCTACCGCAAGTCTATTTGTACGATTCTTTGTAGAAATGTGATGCAAAAATTTTTGGAAATTTGTCGTAAGGTCTTATGAGACAAAACTGCTGAGGTCATCGGTCCCTAAGCTTATGGACTACTTAATTTAACTTAAACTAATTTACGCTATGGGCAACACACACACCCATCCCCGAGGGAGGACTCGAACCTCCGACGGGGGAGCCGCGCGGACCGTGACAAGGCGCCTCAAAATGTGATGTCTCACGCCTGTCTTACCTCAGTGAGTTCCTGAAATGAAACAGCTACAGATCTCACACAATGCTTCCCGATCTGTACGTACTTCCTTGACAAAAGACCGCTTTTGTTTAATCATCCGAAAAGTGAGACTTTGTCCTTAAATCCTTATGGGGGTGCACAAGAAACATCACTTCAATGCTGTTCAACCCACATGGCCTAGTTTCAGTAGCCAACAGAAACGCGGAAAATATGGACACACACGATTATTCCATCCTTATTTTACACTCGCTCACTATCGTATGATTATTCATCGTGTACAATATATTGTCAGACCGAAACCACAATTTAGCAATGCGGCGGTTGCTACAACCGACCACCTGGCGCGAAAGCAAGTTCACAAAGAAAACATACGGAAAATAAATAAAAATCCCCAAAATACACTCCTGGAAATGGAAAAAAGAACACATTGACACCGGTGTGTCAGACCCACCATACTTGCTCCGGACACTGCGAGAGGGCTGTACAAGCAATGATCACACGCACGGCACAGCGGACACACCAGGAAACGCGGTGTTGGCCGTCGAATGGCGCTAGCTGCGCAGCATTTGTGCACCGCCGCCGTCAGTGTCAGCCAGTTTGCCGTGGCATACGGAGCTCCATCGCAGTCTTTAACACTGGTAGCATGCCGCGACAGCGTGGACGTGAACCGTATGTGCAGTTGACGGACTTTGAGCGAGGGCGTACAGTGGGCATGCGGGAGGCCGGGTGGACGTACCGCCGAATTGCTCAACACGTGGGGCGTGAGGTCTCCACAGTACATCGATGTTGTCGCCAGTGGTCGGCGGAAGGTGCACGTGCCCGTCGACCTGGGACCGGACCGCAGCGACGCACGGATGCACGCCAAGACCGTAGGATCCTACGCAGTGCCGTAGGGGACCGCACCGCCACTTCCCAGCAAATTAGGGACACTGTTGCTCCTGGGGTATCGGCGAGGACCATTCGCAACCGTCTCCATGAAGCTGGGCTACGGTCCCGCACACCGTTAGGCCGTCATCCGCTCACGCCCCAACATCGTGCAGCCCGCCTCCAGTGGTGTCGCGACAGGCGTGAATGGAGGGACGAATGGAGACGTGTCGTCTTCAGCGATGAGAGTCGCTTCTGCCTTGGTGCCAATGATGGTCGTATGCGTGTTTGGCGCCGTGCAGGTGAGCGCCACAATCAGGACTGCATACGACCGAGGCACACAGGGCCAACACCTGGCATCATGGTGTGGGGAGCGATCTCCTACACTGGCCGTACACCACTGGTGATCGTCGAGGGGACACTGAATAGTGCACGGTACATCCAAACCGTCGTCGAACCCATCGTTCTACCATTCCTAGACCGGCAAGGGAAATTGCTGTTCCAACAAGACAATGCACGTCCGCATGTATCCCGTGCCACCCAACGTGCTCTAGAAGGTGTAAGTCAACTACCCTGGCCAGCAAGATCTCCGGATCTGTCCCCCATTGAGCATGTTTGGGACTGGATGAAGCGTCGTCTCACGCGGTCTGCACGTCCAGCACGAACGCTGGTCCAACTGAGGCGCCAGGTGGAAATGGCATGGCAAGCCGTTCCACAGGACTACATCCAGCACCTCTACGATCGTCTCCATGGGAGAATAGCAGCCTGCATTGCTGCGAAAGGTGGATATACACTGTACTAGTGCCGACATTGTGCATGCTCTGTTGCCTGTGTCTATGTGCCTGTGGTTCTGTCAGTGTGATCATGTGATGTATCTGACCCCAGGAATGTGTCAATAAAGTTTACCCTTCCTGGGACAATGAATTCACGGTGTTCTTATTTCAATTTCCAGGAGTGTATTATTGTAAATGGAAGAGCAGATTAAAATACATTGAATGAGTGAATTTCCGTTAAGCACAGAGCAATAACGTGACCGTGAGCTTAAGGCACATGGTGCGTTGCCTGAACAACGCACTAACGCAAGGTCTACTGAAATCCGCGTAAATTAAGAAAATCAATTCCCTTATGGGGTTCAGTGGTAATTTCGCACCTGATTTCAACATCTGGACTTCATTATAGAGCAGATTTCAGACAATTTAATACCTATGTTAACATTACCAAAACGAGAGCTGCGTCTCCATGTCTGTCCAGCACCACGACCCAGGAACAAGTGCTCCTCTAATCGAAACCGCCTAACCGTTCCGCTTACAAACGTGGTGGGGGTGGCACGCCAACCTGACAGAGCCAATACGTGCACCTACGTGTCATCTTTGCCCTGACCTGCAAACTTGGTCTCTGCTAAATTTGTTCACGCTTGGGATTGGTACTACCCTACCCCAGAGTGACCATTCATGCAGTGTTACAATCTGTGCCTAAAGCTTTCTGCTTGTTCACACACTCACTCATTTATACCGTCCAGGCTGCACAAAGGAAAGGAAAATGGGAAACGTGGTACACAACAGAAAAAAAATCAATAAATAACACTGTTTAGTTCATTCTCTACTTTTGGACACCAGCTGAGGTATTACCTGCAAGAGGAGAAACTCTTACTAATAATTTCTACGTGCTAGCAATTTAATAAAACATTGGAACGGTACAACAAGTTCCGTTTCACCATCACTGAGATGGAGTTCCATGTATTGCCACACCCAGTGTGTTCTTACTTGGCCCCTTCCGGCTACCGCCTATTCGGGCCGGTCGTCATTTCGTAGCCGTCCAGGAATTGCGAGCAGCTGTCTTGTGGAGGGTGCGGTAGACTCCGAAAGTGGTTCGAGGAGGGCTTACTGAAGTTACGATGTCAGTGCTGCATGTGCGTAGGTTGATGGAGACTATGTTGAGGAAGTTGCACGTATCTGGTGAAGCGTAGAACGTCTTAGTGCGGGTAAAAAAAAAAAAAAAAAAAAAAAAAGTTAATGTGATACACCTCTCGTAGAAGATGGAGACTAGTTAATATACTGCTACCAGACAAAAAAGTCCATTCGGTGGTTCTAGTGCTCCGAGCTGTCACGTAGCGGGTTAGCAGGTGCTTCAGGAAAGGTGAGCCGCGTTGAGACTGCAGCGCGCGGCCTCGGCAGTCGTCATACGACAGCCACTCCGCATCTGCTCGCTCTTCCTGCTGCTGCTGCCGCCGCCGGATGCCTGGCGTTCCGGCTGGCGGACTTATTGCGGCGCTGCGTGCCCCAGACCCCCACACCGCTCACCCCTCTCCACCACCCGCCATGCCAGCCTTCCGTCTCAGAGCGCAGCACATATTATTTGAGGAAAAGCGGGCCACGGTAGAGCCCGCCAGCCGCGATACTGGCGCAAGTAGCGTTCACAGCCACGAATGCACCTGGTCCCTCCTAGGATTTGTCCAGTTGCTTGTGCCAGCAACGCCCCTGTGTACGTACATTTAGACCTCTATGGCTTCAGGCAGTTATATTACTAATCTCACGCAACTGAGAATAGTAAAACTAGCCAGCACTGAAAATGCAACTGGGATGTGAAAAGGAACTAAAAAATGTTGTAATTTAATCTCAAAGATACAAGAAGGAAACTTGTTCGACTGTCATACCAGAGGAATACTCTGAAAAACTGTTTTATCCTTGATAGACAAAGGACAAATTCCTATTAACTACTTTTTGTTCTGATGTGCTGGCGTAAAGACGTACTGTATAATTTCATGTCTATGTGTGTGTTAAATGAAGGTGTTAAATGATGAAAAATGTGTTTTATAATTTCTGTCAAAATCAAGCCTAAATCCCATACCAATGGAGTACAAATTATTCTGTTAATTCGAGAAGGTGAGTTTTAGACGGAGGCGACGATCTTCACGACGGCGCTGCTCAACAATAGAGGTACGTGATTGTGCTCACTACTTTCCTCTGGTGGCCGCTAAGATTAATTCCGATGTGTTTTTGCCGAGACATTCAGAACCTGCAATCTTCCTTTTCGTATAAAAATAGGAGTCCGATAGAAAAAGAAATATTTTTAAATTTAAATAATTGCAATTCTTTTACCCAGGCCACGGGGAATGATAGAACGTACGTGCCTCTACCCTGATTGTACGTTCGCAATCTCCGAGTGTGTTACGACGTAATTATTTTACGAAAAAAAATTAAGACAGATCTTTCTCATCAGATCGCAACCACTCGCACGCGAATGTACGTACCCTCTGAATGTGTCTAGTTCAAAAATGGTTCAAATGGGTCTGAGCACTATGGGACTTAACATCTGTGGTCATCAGTCCCCTAGAACTTAGAACTACTTAAACCAAATTAACCTAAGGACATCACACACATCCATGCCCGAGGCAGGATTCGAACCTGCGACCGTAGCGATCGCGCGGTTCCAGGCTGAAGCGCCTTGAACCGCCCAGCCACAACGGCCGGCTGTGTATAGTCAGTCGTGCGCATTTTTCTAAAGCTTTTCTGTTAATATTCAGTGGATTGCATCTCCGCAATTAATTTTTGTTTATGCCGCAAATCGCACTTCACGCGAAGTATTTATTTCGCATTACTCAAGTTTCAGGCTCCATTTAATGTCAAAAATTCCGAAGTACGGCTGACTAAGCAAACCGCTACAATAATTTCATATCTCTACAACGACAGTACACAGAACAACAAAAACATAACAGAGTGGATACGTTATAGATGAAATAAATGTTTGTAAACTATATCGACCACGCTGATAACGAAAAACGACAATGGAAACCTAGAACTAGCTGTCATTTCCAAGTTAAATCGTTTTCGTTTAATTAGAATTATATTTCATCAGCAGTGATTGTCAGTCCCTTCTCATGTAGGCTTCGAGAGCCCGCTGATGGTAGACAGACTGATGAAGTTTCAAGCAATAGAAGCTGTGAGTGTTTTGTTGCTGATTTTAGCCCGTGGTCGTAGTAACACGAGGAAGGGGCAGACGAAGGGTGGAGTTGACCAAGTTTCATTTAAGAGTAGTTTAATTCTGCTACAAGCTGTGTCCTGTGGGTGTGCTGGAATAACGTGTTGTTGAATTGTAGTTACTGAGTGTAGTTACTGCGTGTGGTTACTGTAATTCCTGTGATTCATTATGCCTCGCAAATGCGTAAACAGTGCTGACAATTTTTGTTACACTTTCGGACAGGTTACATCGATATCACAAAGAGGCCAATAACGCCATCTATTAGGAAGACGTACAGACTGCACTTACGTTGTGAAAACGGCGACCAGGACAACATCTGGTCTTCTCACCTGTGTTGCATATTTTGTGTCTCTAACCTTCATTCGAGGCTGAATCGTAAAATATTTTTCACCGTCTTCAATGTAAACATGATCTGGAGAAAACCATGAAACAATGTATGTAGTTATTTGACAACTCCTTTCACACATGATATTTCCAAGAACAAAGAGTCTTCCTTGATATCTCCTGACATACCTATGCGGCCAGTGGGTCGCGGAGACGGTCTGCCTGTCCCTGTCTCATTTGATTGTGATAGCGACGAGGCCGGTAGTGAAACTAGCGCTGCACCAGCCCTTTACAGTCCCAAAGATGCTGATTTTGTGTGTAACAATGAGTATACAGAGATTCACAAAATAACACGGTGCGAACTTAAACACACAGTGCGAGACATGGAATGGTCAATAGGTAGAGTTGAACATTTGGAGCCAAGATTACAACAGTGGAATTGCTTGACAAGATGGTAAATGGGACAGCGATCAGTAACTGCCAGATGTCATTCTTTCCACTTTCTGAAAGTGAAAACAACTTCGTACTTTGTAGTGATGGACAGTGACTAATGACAGTGATCAATGGAGGTTGTTCATCGACTCCTGCAAAGTAAATTTAAGGTGTGTGGCACTGCATAATGATAACGTACTACCATCGATTTCGATTGGAAACGCACCTTACATAAAACAAACACATGATTACATGAAACAACTCTTATTGCGAGTGAAATATGACGAGTTGTAATGGCAGACTTCCGGAGATTTGAAAGACGTCGGCATATTACTTCATTATAGAAAGAAAGACTGGGCTAAGCGTCAGCCCTTGAACAGCCACGTTACGACGTTATCAACAACCATTTGTCGAATCCAGGAACAATTCTCCCTGCTCTTCACATAAATTTTGGTCTAATAAAAAGCTTTCTTAGGCCATGGATAAAACTGGGGAAGTGTGTCTCTATTTACACGAGATTTTTTCTCATCTTCGTAAGGCAAAAGTAGAAGAGTGGGTTTTAGTGCTACACAGATTATACAAAGATAAGCATCCTGACAGGTGACGAAAAATTCGCTTGGGATACCTATTTTCAAGTGTCAACAAACTAGGAAATAACGGGACAGAAAACTTAAAGGATCTTATGGGAAATCTTCTACACTGCCACAATAGAGTGGGTACAACATGTTCCTAAAGTTACATTTCCTAGGTTCCCATTTACTCATCTTTCCTGACGTCTGTGGTACTATAACCGACGAACACGGAAAACCCTTTCACCACCAAATTTAGGACATGAAAATGTGATAACAGGGAAAGCGGAGTGCATCAGTGTTGGCTGATTACTGCTGGACACTATTCAGGGCATCGCAAAGCAAAGCAAAGTGTTATCCTAGGGATAACACCGAGGTAAATACATGAATAGGCTTACATACGCGATAACATAAAGTTACCATAGCTCCAAAGGAAATCTAAACTTGGAATTTCATTAATATTTTCGTTATCAGGACATTCCAGAACATAAAGATTATCTGCTTTTATGCCAGTTGCAAAAAAAGTGAAATTGTCTATAAATAGGTATGCTGCTTCGTATAGCTTCCGTGACTGTGCAGCCCAGTGGGTAGAGGTAAGCTCCGTAGAAAAAATAAGGCTGAGCAGTAAGCGTTATGTACCGCAGTTGGCAGGTGCTTTGTCTATAAATAGGTATGCTGCTTCGTATAGCTTCCGTGACTGTGCAGCCCAGTGGGTAGAGGTAAGCTCCGTAGAAAAAATAAGGCTGAGCAGTAAGCGTTATGTACCGCAGTTGGCAGGTGCTGTGACGTCACTCAGGAACTGTCCCAGTCTCTTGTGCAGCACTGTAACACATGGGCCGCGATTTTACGCGGTGTGTCTTTGGAATACTTCAGTTTCTGCTGAAATAAAGAAAGATAAGCAGCTGTCCTGCTACTGCTAGAACCACACTGCTACACTCTCTTACTTGACCCAGTTTTGAAGAGATGTTGGGTAACTTCTAAAAATTCAGGCAACCATCAAACCAGAACACCTACTGACGTTAGAAAGAGCAAAATAAAGATAGTCTTTGCAGTTGAACATGAGCACGCAAATATCAAAGTTGGCCATGTGAAATGTTTTAAGTAGAAAACAGGATCTAAATATCGCACAATTTTCTTTTTGTATGCACCACATGTGTGAAAAATCTCTATGTGAGAGGTTTACATTAACGTTTTTACTCATTACGGAAGCACCTTGATTATAAAAAGCATCTGAACTAACTACTCTAATTGCTGCGTAAACTTCTACACATTTAGCACATCACTCCACTGCGCATTTTTTATGAAAGTGGTAGTAGGATAATGCTGGTACAATTCGTTCAAATTTACTCACGTAAAAGAGCATTAGTTCGAGAACATAGCACCGGCGTAATATGCGATTTACAGTTCAAATGGTTCAAATGGCTCTGAGCACTATGGGACTTAACATCTATGGTCATCAGTCCCCTAGAACTTAGAACTACTTAAACCTAACTAACCTAAGGACAACACACAACACCCAGCCATCACGAGGCAGAGAAAATCCCTGACCCCGCCGGGAATCGAACCCGAGAACCCGGGCGTGGGAAGCGAGAACGCTACCGCACGACCACGAGATGCGGGCGCGATTTACAGTAATCACTACCGAGCTCACATAACGTCTTTGCAGTCAGAAAAGATGGGACGTGATGTCCTACATTCCTCGTCCTTCTACATATTCTGGAAGTGTAACCAGGTCTCAGCAACACGGACGCTGTGTGATTTAATCAAAGACGAATCTAATGTGTCTTTTCTTCTGCTAAGGGGACCCCGTAGTGCCTAAATCTCCATTGTACCCCTTCCAAGGGGAAAACTGTGAGGAACTGATGGAATTAGCCTGTCATATTTTTTAATACTAGTTGAGATCGAACCAACTGTGGTGATGGAAGAATAATCGCCGATAAACCGGTGGAAAGTAAGGTGTTTCACTGGCCAGTAAAAGTCTCCAACATCGGTACGGAACCGAATATCTTAGATGGTAATGTATAGAGACCTTTTAGATACAGGTTTTCGTTATCTCTTTGATGTCACTCGTCCATGGTTTACTGGGCCTTCGTTGCATAGTAGTTGATCATCTTCTACTAATGGTTATATGCCAGCACAAACGTATCACATAGAGACTCAGATCTTCTGGCATGACACTGCCTGACAACGTCTATGACTCACCATTCACAAGTAAGACGGACTGCGCCAAAGCAGACCATCGCAGCTGCCGCATTGCAACGGAGAAACTCCCGATTTTCAGTCGAAGCGAGACATCTCTTCCCTCAGCTGCTCCGCGAACAATGGCGAAGTTCAGAACAAAGGCATTCCTGAGTAAACATACAGTCATTAACGTAAAGTCAACCTTCCACCTAGGCCAATCAATCTGAGAACTTCTGGGCAATACATTTGACCCCGTTTCATTAAAGTTATGCATTAATATTGCATTTTCTTAGGTATATGGCACATGACACAATAACACCAACTTTTTCTTCACGTAACCTGTATCTTAACTCCATAAAGTTGATAGTAGTTAGTTTACTTTTAGCGGTCTGTGCTCTGTAATCCATTAAAAAAAAGTTACTTCGTAATTATTTCTCAGTCCTGCGCCACTACAGAAATGAAGCCCAATGGAGCCTGCAGAAATTACTAACACATTGTCATATTAGAATCAGTGAGTACAGTCCTTTTTCTTCTCCACCACGTAATTTCCAGGACACGTATGGCTGTAATGGCGTTTATAAAGTTCACGTATAAGGATTATTGTAGCTCAGCGCACCACAAATGCGATTCTGACTGCTGGGTATCACAGGGGATGCTATCCATACACTCATATCTATGTAATCGTTACTGCACGATGCTAAGCTCACGTTGATAGTTAGTATCAAACAGGTCATACAGAGCGCAAGATCCATCGTCATACCTAAGTAACTTGTCTTCTGTGCGAAAGTTCGTTCGAGTTATGCCAAAACCTTATTATTTTAATAATAATCATGGTCATATACTGAATATAAAAGAAAATTACAATTTTTCTCATCTGCAAGTTTTTATGACATAACAAGTGCGCGATAAGCGACAATATTGGGTAACTTTCGCGATAATAAGATTAAGTGAAAAAGTATTGAAAAATTTGGCATTTGCCATATAACTATTACATTGCCCGTTAGGTGTAGTAACAGGCAGCAGAATGAGTTTCACTCAAGAAGCTTGAATTTTTCGGTTTATAACTCGCATAATTAGTTTTAAAATTAATATACCGCTGTTATGAAGGAGAGCTGATATATTAGTTCGTTATATTTGATGAGATCTGATTAACTGTTGTGTGACATCAATTTGCTGGTATGCATACGGCATACATTCTAAAGAATGTGATTAGTATCTCCAGCGTTTACTCCGTCACATTCGCAAAATGGTTCAAATGGCGCTGAGCACTATGGGACTTAACTTCTGAGGCCATCAGTCCCCTAAAACTTAGACCTACATAAACCTAACTAACCTAAGGACATCACACACATCCATGCCCGAGGCAGGATTCGAACCTGCGACCGTAGCGGTCGCGCGGTTCCAGACTGTAGCGCCTAGAACCGCTCGGCCACCTCGGCCGGCTCACTTTCGCAATAATGATAATCTGACAGCTACATTCGGTGAAGATGACTGGGGAGTTACCCATGATTAAATCTCATTCGAATGTATTTTATTCCTCTTGATTGTGTGGAAACAGGGTTTCGAGGGAGTATTTATCCATAATATTTCTCTTTACTACGTCCAATGATTGATATTCGTGTTCCCACTGAACGATTAATTTTCTTGACAAGAGCATGGTGTCTAGACACTTTGGAACAAGCATTTAGAATCCATTATAACATTTTTTTTTCTTTTTATTTAATATGAGGTAGTGTAATATAGCCACGGATTCTGCAGAAATACAGAAGGTTCAATGTGAAGCAAAATCAATTCTCTGTAAGCTGTGATTGAACGCAGAAACAAGCAACACACACTGGCATTAACTGCTATTTTGGAGCTGTCGGTATCTTGAAACACTCCAGAAAATTATCAGCAACGCAGGCTTCTACTAATTGCTCTGCTCTGGCGAATGTTTTTATTGGAAAGTAGAAAAAGTCTGTTGCTGAAATTATTTCGTTATACTCGTAGCTGGTAATCGGAATTAGGAAATGTTGGCGTTCTTCGGAAGTTACGTAAAATTGCCTTTCAATCTGTTAAGGTTATACATAACTCGGATTTGTTGTCAGCGTTTATTCTACTTCAGACAATTCGTCGAGTTTCTGTATCAGTGGATAGTCTTTCAGAAGGAATACGTCCGTCATTTAATTTCCATCGCAAGGCGCTGGACATTTCTGAAGCTTCCCTCAGAATTGCTTTTGTTGGCGCGAAACGCCCAGTTCCTAGGAAAGTCTCAGTGCAGCTGAGCTTGATTTTTCTAGTTTCGAAATTAACTTTCGTTTCCATCTGATTGTTCGCGAAGTCCACACGGGAGTGAACAGCTAACTCAAATGTCGGCACTACAGAGATAAAATGTTTGTGTTCAAAAGCAAAAGTGAAATACAATATCCGGCCAGAAGTGTGTTCTAGTTTGCATTTGGAAGCTATGAATCATGTTATAAAGTTATGAGGTGCTTGATTAAAATCTTTTCGCCATGAAGGCACAAGATTGGGAGGCAATCCACGAGACTCTCACATTTTCAATTTCCAGTAAAGGCTCAATGATTTTTGTGCATTTTACTGTCTCCAGGCTCGGTAGATTGCTAGTGATGTTTTCATCTCGACTGTAATTCCTGCAGTTACGTGCGTGAAGTAGTAGGAAGTAACTGGAAGTATTTTTTAAAATATTTCTTATTTCCTATTTTTTCATATGGTCATTTTATTATTATTTTTGTTAATCTACGTGAATAGCCGAATACTTACGTGTGAACACAATCCCAGCTGCTATTGGTATTGTAAAACACTGCCTGACAAAATACGGGAAACACTCATTAGCCATGCTCAGATTTCAATGTAGCTTCACACACTTACACACCATAAGCTGATGTGTAAATGATTATAATTGGAGCTCTCTATGGTAGGTTAAATGGTCATAAGACTGCATAGCAACTGTTTGCATTCCTTGTTGCCAGGCGTGGTACTGTATATGTGGGGCTTCAAAGTCATCGAATGATGTGTGATCCCTGTGAAGGACATGGAGACATATCAGCACATGGCAGAGTCTGAAAGGGGCCTGATTGTAGCTCTCTATTTTGCTAACTGATCGAATTGTGCCATACGCAGATTTGTGGCAGCGACTTGTGGAGAGGTCACATTCTTCCTGTGATTTGGAGATGCACATCGGTGTTACTTCTGCGTCATGGTATGGACAGCCATGTGGCGAAACTTTGGGTGACAGCTGGTAGTTGATTGAGGGAACTCTGACAACTCAACGTTGTGTCACACAACCTGCTTTTCTTCTCTGTTCACTGTATCGCGATGCTGTTTTTCAACAGGACATTGCTTCTACACTCGTGGTAAGTGTCTCTATGAACTGTCTGCATAATTGTAGGTGGTCTCTTGGGTAGCAAGATCCACGCATCATGAGCTATACCAGCTCGGACGTCAACTCCATCCTAGTGCTAGCATCCAGGTTATAAAGGAGAATCACAACAGTTGTGTGCAAGTTTGCAACAGAAGAGGACACAATGGCGTTGTGACTCCCGTGTTAACCTGATGTTTGTGACCAGACTGTCAAGTTCACAGAAAATTTGGGTCGGTCCTTTAATAACTAAACCAACGTCACCCACCCTCTCAAACCGTGAAGCGTCATTCAGTTTCCTCCTCCCACTTTTCTCCTGTCAGGCAATGTATTTTATAAAGACGTGTTTACGCGATATAAGGAACATTTTCCATTGACTTTTACTGAGAATCTTATTTCTAGCATGAGATACTGGGGTCAATAAACTTTTTAAATAATTGAGGATAGGTGATAGATAAATTATATTACGCAGGAGAGTTACCACTCGCTAGCTATCCGCAAAATACTTAAAGGTGGTTACAACAACGTGGTTACAACACTTGAACTGCGCACTTATTACACGTTCTAGGTAGGCAGCAAGTCCCGCCCCGTTCTGGTGAGGAATTGCCAGACGTTGCATCCTTGAATCAAAGATAAACATACCAGTAAATGTGTACATATCTTCATGACATCAAGATACCTCCGTTCTTCTGTTCCTCTTCACGGCCGCAGTTCTCTGCAGAGCTTCTCATATTTTACCTTGTTCTTAAACTGCGGCACTGGAGGTTATCAGCGGTGTCTCAGAGTGTGCTCCAGTACAAGTACTGACTAAACACTCGACCTGAGCAGGTCTTCGCTAAGCCCACTCCAGCTCCTCGGTCTCGCCAAGGCTCCTGAAGGAGCTGCGATCAACGGCCTCTGTAGTTTCTATCCGATTAAAGCTACCGTCTAGTTCCACTTCAGTGCTCTCTATCACGCTTCGACACGTAAATTCGTAATCCTAAGGAAGTGATTCAACGAACTTTTCAAGTCTTTCTTATTCACTTCGGAGGGGGGACACTGAATACCTGTTTACTTCGCACAAGATCAAAACTTGTTATGAATGAAACGACGAGAGCCCGGTGAGAAATGTATAGAACTACTGGACTTCATTCCTTGCGCCTATAGAACGTTAATAGCATTGACATTAAATTTTTCTTTAATACCATCGAACACGTCACTATTTCATTTATCTATTCGCCGTATCATAGTACAAAACTTGATCACAAATGAATAAGAGCGTTGAAAAAGAAAAGTAGTTTCGATGAGAGTAAAATGCAGTTATCATTTAATGAGACCAAACGTCGCTTTCTCTGTCTTAATCGCCGATCGACAACGCTGGGTACTGATACGGGCCGCACAAGGTTTCTTCATTTTTCAACACACAAAATCACTACGAATAACAGTCTATTATATTTCAGAGTCTTCATTTGCAAATTCTTCGCGTATTGGCTACTGCTGTCTTGTACACTCATTTTTAATTTTTGCTCGGGTATTTGTGAAATAATGAAATGTTGATCGGGAAACAGCGTGCTCCACTACACAACTTAGTAGTCATTTTGTTCATTCTATCAATGCTTATCTCGTAGGAGCATTTACTTATAACCCTCAATACTTGATTCTTTTTTCAAATTATTCAGTTTAAACATTTTCCAGGCATCTGCTCTCTCTCTCTCTCTCTCTCTCTCTCTCTCTCTCACTCACACACACACACACACACACACACAGACACACACACACACACACACACACACAGTCACGTTTAATATCTCACATCTTTCAATCACACATAAATAGACAGGCTTGGGTCCTCAGAACTGAGACACCGATTGGTCTTCAAGATGGATGTAGGGATAAGAGCCGAAATATCGGAAGATGAAATATTGCTGTTGTGAAATACTTCTGTTCAACTCGTGGCGTTTACCATACATCCGATATCGATACTGACCAGTCGATCTACACTGCACCGATTGCTTGACATGAAAACTGCTTTGTTCGGCATAACCTAATTTTAACGTTATAAAAGTTGGTCTGATGTAACACGACAGGCACTTTCGGCCATTAAATAATTTTTTTAATTACCTGTCCCTTCCTGTATTGATTTTTGACTTACATTTACTTTATAAGCTTTCTTCGTGTGGATCAAATTTTCGTATTTGGTTTCTCTATTAGACATTATCCCCAGCATTACTATCATGTGTTGGTAGTCAGAACTATCTCTTACTGGCAGTGACATTACAAGGTTTATGGAGGATCCTGCAAAGCCTGAAATGAGAAAATTGCAAGTCTTAATTTTGACAGGCTTTTAGGAAAGCTTTTTAAAGCAACTGATACATCTCAGTTGAAACACGAAGTCTAGATACACTGTTTCTGATAATCAGATTTGCTTAGAAGACGACATTTTAGTTATTATTTATTGATTATAGACATCGATAAAGTTGCATTGTTAACTTTTGGGAAAACTTGGCTACACAATATCCAGTTTCAGTTTCGTAATCCTTCGATCAAACTGAATCAACATACACATCTACGTCTACATAGGTTGTAACCTCCCCACAAAATAAATTCCGTAACCTCCCAACAGAAAAAACAATAATTATTTATATCATTCACATTTAGTGTAAGCTTCCAACAAATATACTCCAAAACCTCCCAATAGCAAAAAATAATATAAATAATATTCTCATTTATCGTAACCACCCAACAGTGAAAATATGTATAGCATTGACATTTAGCGTAACCTACTAACAGATAAATTGCCTAACCTATCAATAATAAAATGCGACTAATCTCTCAATAAAATTGCGACTCACTTATAACCTTTCAATTATTGACTGTGAATTTAAACTGGTGAATTTTGGACGTCAGCAGCGCTGCGTCATGGCCCTGAAAGATCATTCTGAATAAATTGAAAATTCTTACCTCAATAAGGTCGCTGGATAACGCGTATATATCCGCTCCTATACGAAATTTTTCTGGCGCAGCTCTATGCAATGCTGCCCGATAGATTTGTCATGTATAAAAAGAAACAACTGATTTTTCCTTTCAATAATCGGGATGACCAAGGATTGGAGAAATTAGTAAACTCTTTAAATTGAAATGAATGATTGTCAAAAGTTACTTTTTATGAGAAAGATTATTATTAAGAGATTTTTTTAAAACATTTACGTGGGACTTGATATAACAATACTACATATGCGCGAGGTTGCTTTTACCTTATAGTACAACGCACAGGCTCCGCCATCGCTCCCCAAGACCGGCCCAGCCAACTCCACACACACGACTGCTCGCTATTACTTACTGCTATTAACACACAGTTCCTACTGCAGTCAACACTGCTCTTTGGTCTGAGATTCTCTTATAGCTTACATATCGCAGGTAGCGCATGAGCAATCCATCGAAATTACATCTGCTCGAGTGTGCTACCAACAAATAATTTCTTAATCATGGACCTCTTACATAACCCTCCACTGGGGGGGGGATCAAAAATTTGGCAGTGATGGTGAGTCAATTGGACTTGCCATGAGCAACAAATTTTTCTATAATCTATTTAGTTTACTAAGTCTACAGGCACAGAGTACATACATATATATAAGTGCAGAACATATTAAGAAATGAAATAGAGTGCACATGCACTGAGTTCAGAACATGTTAAGAAATAACAAAATGTATACGCAATGAGTGCAAAATATATTAACAAATGACATAAAGTGCACACACACTGAATAAGTCTTTACCATTTTACAAGAATTTAAACATATTGAGAAATGAAATAAAGTATACATGCACTGTATAAGTCTTTAGCATTTTTTACAAGAACTAGGAAAGGGATGGGAAGGATAGCATCATGGTTGTAGCACAGTGGGTTGCACATGGCTGCACTGAAAGTCCATATCTTTCTACAGAAGTACAACACCAAGTGAGACAATCTGAAGTTCTCTTCCTGAGGTATTTATCAGTGTAACCAATACACTGAAATGTGGCATTAATATTGTATGTTATCAATTTGGTAGTACATTAAGTACACCAAACAGTAGAACCATAATAACATCTCCATCGTTCAAGGTGGTGGACAGTTTGATTTGTCAACACCACATTCTGGTAGAATCCATACCCGTACATCAATGTAGAATTAGTGCAAAAACCAAATATAGTGCTCCATGATCATGAGGATTAACAGGATATACGGATATTGCAATAATTGCTGGTAATTAGGTCAGAAGGTGAAGGATACATTAAGTTTTATGCTAATCATCATTCAGGATTACACTAGTGTATCATCCGATTTGAATAATTATTGGCACTCATTGGCTAGTTACTAAACATTATGTGCTATGTATGGAGTATTACAAAACATTATTCATAAGTCATGTAATTACTTTAATTATTGGCATAGCATTTATGCATAAGTCATCTCATTACAGTAATCAGTGGCATTCATTGGCCAGTTAGTAATCATCTCATTTCAGCAATCAGTGGCATTCATTGCCCAGTTAGTAAACATGTAGCAAGTATTGAGTATTACAAAACACTATTCATAATTCATCTCATTGCAGTAATTATTGGCATTCATTTATAGAGTATAACAAAATATTATTAAGAACTCATGTCATTGAAGTAATTATTGCCACTCATTGGCCAGTTACAAAGCATTTTTTATGCATTATTCAAAAGTCATCATTCTAAACAAAAGTTAACTATTGGCATAGCATTTATGCATAAGTCATCATATTACTGTAGTCATTGGCATCATAAGTCATCTCATTACAGTAATTATTGGCATAGCATTTATGCATAAGTCATCTCATTAGAGTAATCATTGGCATTCATTTTTACATAAGTCATCTCATTACAGTAATCAGTGGCATTCATTGGCCAGTTACAAAGTATTCATATAGTTTTACAAAACATTATTCAGTGTTATTCACAAGTCATCACTTAAAACAGGAGTTACTGAGTGTAGCATCAAGCTGCTAGTGTTTATATATGATATCATGGAAGTGACATAAGACATATTTAAAATGTAAGACATTGTAACTATTAATCAATGTTTGTAGTACAATAATACATAGACATAATGGAATCATCATATCAGAGAAATTTGCATTGTATTTAGGATTAGAAATATATCTTAAACTGGTAGCATTATTTAGTTGTATACTGGTAATAGTTGGGACTGGTAATTTTTTTTTTTTTTTTGTGCTAGCAATGCATTGCGTTGGGATCGATAATTGCTGGGGCATGAAAATATATGCTTTTGACTTATTGCTGGAAATAAGGATTAATAACGTCATTCATCTTGAGTCAGCTGTAGCAAGGTTATTAAACAAGTACAGTATATGTGATCACATTCATAAATGATAGACACAACTGGGTAAGAAAATGCAAGTATTAGAACAGGTTTCATAACTAAGTGTTTATAGCATATTAATATCATGAAAAGCTTCTCCTGGAAAAAATACAAAATGGATTATTGAGCTGAAAGAAGAAATGCATATTATGCTGAAAAGTAGTGAACTTCGAATTAACAGGTAATGAAACGTGTACTTAATATGTATATACTCTAGCTGTCTTTCCGAAAACATTCAGTCATTATACTGTACGACATAAGACATACTGTCAAAACGAACTGCAACGAATACTTAAATAATTACATAGCATCTCTTAACTAATAGTAAATATATAAACTTCATCATTATCATCATCTGCAAAGAAAAATGTCATTATTCATATTACCATAACTTCATCATTATCATCATCTGTATTGAAAAACTTCATTATTCATATTACCATATTCTTCATACAACTATTCATCATTTATCATCATCTGCAAAAAAAAATAGACACTTCATTATTCATTAGTCATATTACCATTTACTTCATACAACTATTCATAGTATAGAGTTTCTTACTTCTAGCATATTTCATCACTAAAATTAACATGTGTAGTTCTGTCTGACAGCCTGTAATAATCGCCTCGTATTCTGAAAGAAAAATAATTAGTCAAGACTGCTATCATACGATGTGTATAGCATATTCTTGTTAATGCTTGTTAATTCTGATCCATTTACTCATCATGACAAGTTATTGCATTTTCTTTCGTTCATTCCGAAGGTGAAATTCCCATTTCATAGTAAACCACTGTGGTTTGTTTAATTTATTTCTTTTACACGTCATTGCTTTCTGAAAATGATGAATATCGATTAATAACTTGCATTTAAATCATAAACCCATTAAATAAAAACTGGTTTCTAGTGATACAACTAAGCATACAGCATAGCTTGACAGGAAACGCATTATGTCAAAAACATAGAGAGTGTTCAGGGGCAAAAAATGTACACACAGTCTCATAATGCAGTAGCAAAAAAATGTAGAATAGTCAAGATATTGAGATATCATAAGGAAAAATATCAAAGTCAACTGGTGTTTGTTATATCTTAAAGATTTCGTAGTGCATACAGACAAAACAGGAAAACAATCATACATACACGAAAAAATGAAAAAAATGTGCACAGTCTAATGTGTAACGACAAGAAAAGCGACCTGCTAACCTTACCTTGCCGGGCACTTGCCAAGAAAAAATATAATCATTATCAGTAAGTGGTCATATCAGTAACTGGAAAAGGCATTACAATGTGATAAATCATAAAGTATGTTCATTCAATAAAGGGTTTAACATTGGAGACATGGTGATTGCCTTTGCTTTTTCTGGTTCTCAAAGTTTCAACATGTACTACATTGGGGTGAGGAATGCTGCGAATTCTGTATGGACCAGCGTATAGAAGCTCAAATTTACTGCATCTACTCTTTCCTCTGTTGGAGGAGGAGGAGGAGGATATTAGTGTTTAACGTCCCGTCGACAACGAGATCATTAGAGACGGAGCGCAAGCTCGGGTTAGGGAAGGATGGAGAAGGAAATCGGCCGTGCCCTTTCAAAGGAACCATCCCGGCATTTGCCTGAAGCGATTTAGGGAAATCACGGAAAACCTAAATCAGGATGGCCGGAGACGGGATTGAACCGTCGTCCTCCCGAATGCGAGTCCAGTGTGCTAACCACTGCGCCACCTCGCTCGGTCCTCTGTTGGATAAATAGTGTGTACGTACTAATATCTTCTGTCCTATGTGAAAGTCACGGCGTGTACAAACCTGTTTTTGCTGTCTTCTCCGGCGCTCTGCGGCACGTTTGATGTTGTTGAGTGCAATGTCAATTATTTCATGGTGGCGTAGTCGACGAGATGTAGCAAAGGATACTAATTCTTTAATTTTGTTAGGTGGTTCAACATTTTTCAATATAACAGTCGGAGATAGCATAGTAGATTCATTTGGTATGGAGTTAATTACATCCTGGAATGAGAGTATGTGTGTCTCGCAATCAATATGTCTTTTATGGCAGTATATTCTACATAGTTAACCAATTTCTTTCATCAGTCGTTCATAAGGGTTGGAAGAAGCGTGGTACCTGGATATATAGATCGGAGAAATGTTTCTTGCTCGTAACATACGTGTCCATATAGCAGATCCAAATTGTGGTCCATTGTCGGAAATTACTTTCAATACATGCCCTAAATGAAATAAAAAATCTTTTACAAATGCATTAGAAATAGATTTAGCAGTAGCTTTACGTAACGGAGTGAAGGTAACAAATTTCGAAGTGAGTTCAACAGCGATAAAGACGTAACAAAAACCTCTATTAGATCTGGGAATCGGACCAAAAATGTCTACAGCGGCCATGTGTCTCAATTTGACGGGTACAATGGGATGTAACGGAGGAATATGTGAAGTCGTGTCTGATTTAGCTGTCTGGCAGATTTTACATGGCGCTAAAACTCGTCGAATACGTTTCTCCATGTTGGCAAAATAACAGTTCTGTCTTAGTATAAGAAAACATTTTCTGGGTCCGTAATGTGCCTAACTTACATGAGTATACCAAATTAATTTGTTAACAAGTTCGCCAGGAATGCATAATAACCAATTGTTGCTGTCAGGGTGACAGCGGCGAAACAGAATGTTATTGCGTACAGTGTAATGGTTTCTGATGGTAACATTGTTCCTATCTTGCCAAAGGTGTTTAATTTCTTTCCACACGTTGTCTTTGCTTTGCTCTTGTGCTATGTCTCTTAATGATGCCGAAATAAAATTTTCGAATGCAATTTGTTGAATATACATGACGCTAAAATTTGCTTGGCAGAAGTTGGTTGCGATGTCTCGCTGATTGTTGCTGAGAGAACGGGATAGTGCGTCTGCTACAACATTTCGTGTACCGGGAATGTGAACAATTGTACAATTAAATTCCTGTAAATAAAGTTTCCATCTGCTTAACCTGTCGTGTGTAAATTTTGCGGAAAGTAAAAACTGGATAGCTCTATGATCTGTGTAAACGGTCGTATGTCTTCCATAAAGAAAATGCCTAAATCTCGTAAATGCCCATACAACACATAATGTTTCAAGTTCTGTGACAGAATAGTTGCGTTCAGCAGGTGACAATGCGACTTGCAAAGGCGATGTTTTTAATTGCTGTAGTACCGTCTCCTTCAATTTCCTGAAAGATGTGTACGCCTAAAGCGGTGTTAGAACTGTCGGTGGCAATGGAAAAATTTCTGGTAGGATCTGGGTGTGATAAAAGTGGTGCGTTCAACAAAGCTTGTTTCAGATTGACAAATTCAGACTGTGCTTGGCTATCCCAGGACCAAATAGCGTTTTTATCCGTCACTTGGCATAATCTAGGGGTGTCTAAAGCAGAGTAATGAATAAATTTACGGAAAAAGTTAATTAATCCCAAAAAGCTGCGTAGTTGTTACTTCGTCGTTGGAACAGTAATGTCACGTAAAGCTTGAAGTTTTTCCGGGTCAGGTGCAATACCTTCTGCTGAAATTACATGTCCAAGAAATTTTATGGAAGTTTTGCCAAAGTGCAATTTGCTAAGATTAACTGTGAGTCCTCGTGCACGAAAAGTTTGCAACAGTTGTTCAAGAATCAGATTGTGTTCAGACCAGTTAGCTTCTGCAATAAGAATGTCGTCTACATACGTTGTGATTCTGTCTTTTAATTCTGTCGGAAGTATTGTATTCAAACCGCGAATAAATGCAGCTGAAGAAATTGTTAGACCGAACGGTAATTTGCAAAATTGATAACAGTCACAAAAACAAAAAATGCTGTGTACTTTCTGCAGTTCGGATGGAGCTGAATTTGCCAAAATCCCGATTTCAAATCTAATGTGGAATAAACAGCAGTACCACGAAATTTCTGTAGAAGTTCGTAAGTGTTTGAGGGCGATCTGTTTCATTAATAATAATGTTATTGATGTGACGCGAATCAAGTACGAGCCGAAGTGAGCCATCCTTTTTCTTAACAATATGGAGCGGATTTATGTACGGACTAACTGCCGGTTCAATCATTCCTTGGTCAAGCATAGCTTGCAATTCTTTCTTAACTTGATCTCTGTGAATATATGGAATGGGATGTTTGGCTTTAAACGTGTCGTGCCGTTTAACTTGAAATTCATACATAAAACCGGACATAGTACCAGGGAAGTTGTCAAAAACTGGAGCTTGCTGTAAAAGAATTTTGCGTAGCTCTGTACGTTCGTCGTCTGTATTTGCGTTACTCTGTTTAACCTTATCAGAAATCATTTGTATAACGTTATAGTCGGCTTAGTTTGGTGTATTGTAGTTGTGAACATACGTATCTGTGAACAATGAGGAATGACAGTCTATGTCACGCGATGTAAAAATGACTTCTGTCCGATTAATTGCCTGTTCACCTGCAGATAAAGCGTACTGAAATTCTAATGCCAGTTGTACTTTTTCATCCTTTAACATTAAACAGGAATTTTGAAAGTCAATAATTGCGTCATGTTGTACCAGAAAATTCGTACCTAAAATAACATCTGTTGTCAATAAGGGAACAATCCAAAAATTTGAGTGGAACGTATGACCTGCAATACAAAACGGTAAGTGTGTCTGTAATTTTACATCTACTCCTTTACCAGATACTGCTCCTATTACTTTAGATTTGCCTAATGGTAACGTAGGATAGATATTCTCTTTGTTACATTCGTTGAAGGTTTCTTTATTTATAACTGACATAGGTGATCCAGAATCGATTACTGCTGAAAATGTGGATGATACACTCTTTACTTCAGTGACAGGGAGGGAAATGGGTATTTGAATAACTGGTTTTTCATGCAAAAAAGTGTCTCGGATGTCGTCAAAAGTAATAACATTTTCGTGAACAAGAGTCTATGTATCAAAAGTATTGCTTGCGTTGTTGGAAGATCCAACCTGTACTGTATCTAGTCAAATTCTTTCTGACGTGCTGTTATTTGCGAGAGGATGCTGTGGCATTTCAACTATTTGAACTGTTCTGTTATTTCTTCCTGACGTAGTAGGTTCGGGATGATACCGACTGTCTGGTTCATTCATAATAATCCGTTGTTGCGGATGATTCTGCTGCTGGTAAGACCGACTGTTACGCTGAAAACTGTGCCCATTACTTTTACGTCTGTCATAATAATCATTGCTATACGGCGCGTTGCGATACGAGTTGAAATGATGTGTCTTCTGTACGTAGTGATTTCCTTGCTGCTGTGCGTTACTACTTGGTGTGGCCGACGCTATACGTGCAGGCGGCGAAACATTAAAGCTTGGTTGACCTTGCAAACCACATTGTTGGTTAGGTATGCTAACCGGCTGGTTTTGTTGCTGTTGTGGGGAGAAGCCTCTATTGTTACCAAAATGCGTTTGCTGTTGCTGATAATTTTAACGGTAGTGATAATTAAAATTTTGTCTGTTATTAAAATTCTGGTGGTTGTCATTCCTAGATCGTCTATCACCTTTGCTATTAAAATAGCATGGCTGGTCGTAGTTACTGTATGGTTGTTGGCCTTGGTTATGACGTGAAAAAGTTTTGTTTATGAAAGAATAGTCTGATTGCTGAACTTCCAAAAGCTGTAGCAGATCTCTAAATGCCGAAATATTTTCTTTCTGCTGTCCTGTTAAAAGTGATACTCCTCACGATCGTGGTAATTTGGAAATACATAATAGGATAAGTGATGATTCACTGTATGGCTCACTTAAGTATTGGTTTTGTTGTACCATGTGTTCAAAAAATTGCGTGACAGTGGGAAAATTTGAGTTCTCATAATTCGGTAAGCTAATTAATTGATCCTTGATTCCGCGCTGTGTCGTTTTCGACCACTACGCTGAGAGAAAAGCATTCTGAAATTCTTCTACCGAGTAGCATTGTCTCGCGATCGGTCTCATGCGACCTGCCGGTTCGCCTTCCAAAAAACTGCAAATAAATTCAAGTTTGTGTGTTACGGGCCAAGTTGGTGGAAAAGCAAAACTAAATTCTTGTATCCAATCCAAGGGGTGACTTTGTGTTCTGTCATTCTCATATACCTTAAATTTTCTCACGGATAGAAAGTGCTTATAATCAAAATTATCGTCTCTGTATGTCTGAACATGTACAGGATTGTATGATAATCTGTTTGTCTGTGTCTGTTCGGAATCTAAGTCACGTACTCTCTGTAAATTACCTAAATTATACTGGCTGTGAGAGTGTGAGAAATGTTCGGAAAGTGGTGTATGCTGTGACGTGTTAAGGGCTGTAACATTTTTCATTTCAGTCATTTCTTGCTGTAAAGATGACAATTTTCTACGTAATGTATTATTGGACTAACTTATCTCACTGATTGCCTGCTGTAAATTTTGGAATTCGGGTGTTTGATTGAAAGAAATTGGTGGCGTATCGTCTGATTTGATATCATTGTTATTTTCGATAACGTCAATACGACTGGCCAATTCATCAAATTTTTCAGTCAGAGCTTTTACCTGATCGTCATTTTTAGTGTCACAAACATTAATTTGTTTTTGGATTTTACGGGTGGTTTTGTTCAATTTCTTAACGTCTGCTTTAATAGCATCGGGCTCCTGTATTAATTCCAACTGTTCAAGTCTGCTGATCATTGTCTGAAAGTCTACTGTGTGCGTGTCTGATTTTGTTTTAAGAGTGGAGATTTCATCATGCAATTCAGTGTTCAACTGTTTGATAGTATTAATTTCGTCTGATACTGTCGCAATGTTGGTGTCTACGTATGTTTTTGCTTTCGTAAATAACTTACGCTTGTCTTCCTGTCTCTGTGCCGTAATTGTTTCTGTATAAACTTACGGTAACGCGTTTCACTGTTTTGTAGGTGGTGATTAAAACGTTCGTCAATTTGGCTGTTCTGTTGGTCAAATTTCGTGTCTACTTTAGCATCCAGTGTGCGTGAAAGTTCTGATGACATTAATTTAAACTCGTCGCGTAACTGTGTTGCTTTTTCATAACATTGTTTAGCGACTGCACTAATTTCATCTCTAAGTAATTTAGTTGTGGCTGCATGTGTATTACTTAATTCTTGTGCCACAGATCTAATTTCTTCACTACTGTTCCTAGCACAAGCCTTAATTTCCTCACGTAATTGTTCTTTAGTATCATGACATTGCACGGCAACGGCTGTAATCTGTTCACTAAGTTGTTTGAAATTGTTATCTTGATTATCATTCGACTGTTTGGAATTGTTCTCTAGTTTTTCATTAAGTTGTTTGTAATTGTTGTCTTGTTTTTCATTCGACTGTCTGAGTTTTTCATCAAGTTGTAGCAATACTGCCATAACTTAATCCATGCCAAAAGTAGCGACTCAATTGTCAATGATTTGTGATGGTGTATCTGCATGTGACACGTTTTGAATAACCATTTGGTCATTGTCTGATTCACGAAAAGGTTCGCTAATCGGATGTGCACTGTTGGCCACTACATCGGAATCAACTAAATCTGACGTGTTTTGTGTATATTCGTCACCTTCGTTAGAAACAATTATCAGTTCGGTACGTAAATTTTGCAAATCAGGCGTGTCAAGCTGGACAGCGTTCATTGCAACGGAACGTGCCGCGTCATCAATTGTTACATTTACTGTGGACATAATTGAATTTGATTGTTCATCATTAGGATCAAAATCATTACTATTGATAGGCACGCACTGATTATGAGTAATTAGAGGATTATCGCTATTACACTGAGTGTCGCTAGTATTATCGGTCAAATTATTCGAGTCGGCTTTTTTCACTCATTGCACATCGCGATGTACTGTTTTTCGCGGCATTTTCACAAATCAAAATTAAACACAAAATCAAACAAGGACAAAGCAAAAATGGAACAAATACAATAACAATAAAGAGCAATAAATTGCCGATGATCTGTGAAAGAAACAGTGACAAGTTAGTAAATGGGTTGCGCCAGATGTAAACTACATTTAATATTAGGTAAATAAGAGCAGATATATATCTGACTACTACTCAGAAATTCGCAAAGAAAATACGATCCTGGCCGGTTGTCGACAAGTGTAACCTCCCCACAAAATAAATTCCGTAACTTCCTAACAGTAAAAACAATAATTATTTATATCATCCACATTTAGTGTAAGCTGCCAACAAATATACTCCAAAACCTCCCAATAGCAAAAAATAATATAAATAATATTCTCATTTAGCGTAACTACCCAACAGTGAAAATATGTATAGCATTGACATTTAGCGTAACCTACTAACAGATAAATTGCCTAACCTATCAATAATAAAATGCGACTAATCTCTCAATAAAATTGCGACTTACTTATAACCTTTCAATAATTGACTGTGAATTTAAACTGGTGAATTTTGGACGTCAGCAGCGCTGCGTCATGGCCCTGAAAGATCATTCTGAATAAATTGAAAATTCTTACCTCAATAAGGTCGCTGGATAACGCGTATATATCTGCTCCTATAAGAAATTTTTCTGGCGCAGCTCTGTGCAATGCTGCCCGATAGATTTTTCATGTATAAAAAGAAACAACTGATTTTTCCTTTCAATAATCGGGATGACCAAGGATTGGAGAAATTAGTAAATTCTTTAAATTGAAATGAATGATTGTCAAAAGTTACTTTTTATGAGAAAGATTATTATTAAGAGATTTTTTTAAAACATTTACGTGGGACTTGATATAACAATATTACATATGCGCGAGGCTGCTTTTACCTTATAGTACAACGCACAGGCTCCGCCATCGCTCCCCAAGACCGGCCCAGCCAACTCCACACACACGACTGCTCGCTACTACTTACTGCTACTAACACTCAGTTCCTACTGCAGTCAACACTGCTCTTTGGTCTGAGATTCTCTTATAGCTTACATATCGCAGGTAGCGCGTGAGCAATCCATCGAAATTACATCTGCTCGAGTGCGCTAACAACAAATTCCTTAATCATGGACCTCTTACAAGGTAATCTGCAAGCCACCGCACGGTGCGTGGAGGTGGGTACCCTGTACCACTACTAGACATTTCCTTTCTTGTTCCACCTGCAAACACAGCAAGGGAAAAGCCACTGTCTGTATGCCTCCGTATGAGCGCTCGTTTCTCGTGATCCTTACGCGCAACGTATGTTGACGGCAGTACAGTCGTTTGGCAGTCAGCTTTAAATACCGGTTCTCTAAATATTCTCAAAAGTGTTTCTAGAAAAGAATGTTACCTTTTCTCTGTGGATTCCCATTTGAGTTCCCGAAGCATCTTCGTAACTCTTACATGTTGTTCGAACCTACCGGTTAACAAATCTAGCAGCCCTCGTTCAAACCGACTTGGCACGGATCCTGAACACTTGAGTAGCATTCAAGAATAGGTCTCACCAACGTCGTACATGAGGTCTCCTTTACAGGTGTACCACAGACTTTCCTAAAATTCTCGCAGCAAACCTAAGTCGATCATTCGTCTTCCCTACCACAGTTCCTACATGCTCGTTCCATATCAAATCGCTTTGCAACGTTGCGCCCAGATATTTAAACGACTTCACTGTGTCAAGCAGGACACTGGTAATAATGTATCCAAACATTACAGGTTTTTTCTCACTACTCATCCACATTAACTTGCATTTTCAACACTGAGCAGTAACTGCCATTCATCACATCTACTGGAAATTTTGTCTAAGTCGTCCTGTATCTTCCTGTAGTTATTCAACTTTGACACCTTACCATATACCAAAGCATGCTCAGCAAACATCCGCAGGTTGCGCCCACCCTGTCCGCCAAATCGTTTATGTATATAGAGAACAGCAGCGGCCGGCCGAAGTGGCCGTGCGGTTAAAGGCGCTGCAGTCTGGAACCGCAAGACCGCTACGGTCGCAGGTTCGAATGCTGCCTCGGCCACGGATGTTTGTGATGTCTTTAGGTTAGTTAGGTTTAACTAGTTCTACGTTCTAGGGGACTAATGACCTCAGCAGTTGAGTCCCATAGTGCTCAGAGCCATTTGAACCATTTTTGAACAGCAGCGGTCCTATCCCACTTCCCTGGGCACTCCTGACGATACCCTCATCTCTAATGAACATTCGCCGTAAGGGACAACATACAGGGTTCTATTACTTAGAAAGTATCCGAGCCACTCTGATACGCGCGAACTTATTCCTATGCTCGTATCTTCGTTAAAACCCTTAATTGGGGCACTGTGTCAAATGCTTTCCCGAAATCTAGAATTATGGAATCTGCCTGTTGCCCTTCACACATAGTTCGCAGTATATCATGTGAGAAAAGAGCGAGCTGAGTTCTTCATGATTGATGCTTTCTGCAATGACGCTCATTCGAGGACATAACTTTTTTAGTCTCAAGAAAGTTTATTACATTCGAACTGACAACATGTTCAAGGATTCTGCAGTAAATCGAAGTTAGCCATATTGGTCTGTAAAATTGCCGTTCCGTTCTTTTATCCTACTTATATACTGGGGTCGCCTGGGCTCTTTCCAGCCACTTGGAACTCTGTGATCGGCGAGAGTGTCTCGATAAATAGATGCTAAGTAAGGGGCCAGTCCCGTAGAGTAATCTTTGTAAATTCTAACTGGGATTGAGTCCGGACCTGGTGATTTATTTGCTTTCAAATATTTCAGTTGTTTCTCTACGACAGGGACGATTATTACAATGTCGTCCGTACGGGTGTGTGTCCGATGTTCAAATGACGGTATGTCTGTACGCTTCACCTACATGAACGATTTCTTTAACGTGAGATTTAAAACCTCGTCTTTCGTTTTGCTGTCTTCAACTGCAACACCAGACTGGTGTACGATCGGAGTTTTCTTAGGTTCTCTGACAGATCTTTTTCTAAGATGTGATGGTGGTAGTTGTTGCATGCTTCGCGCATAGATCTCTTCACAGACGCACGAATCTCTTCTAACGTTCGATTTTCATTTGTGCGTTTCCTGTTGAACCGAGATCGCAAGAGACTTTGCTTCCTCAGCATCTTCTGAATTTCATTATTAACCCATTAAGTCCCAAATTAATTTTTTTTTAAATTCAATTTTTTATTCCTTAATTATAATGTAGATAGTGTATGAATCACAATAAGTACAAAATTAGCCAAAGAATATTTATACATGCTGATATAATGCCCGTCCTCAAAATAGGGCACTGGGATCTAACAATATCGTATAGCATACTAAACTGTATTCTAGTCTCAACTATTTATTTCTTGTTAAATGCTACAATCCACTTCACACACAGTGTTACACGGCATTTAACACAATATGTTTTTGGTTTCCCGTTGCATTTAGCTCTTACACATCTTCTTTGCGCGCTTCTTTTGTCAATCATTTACCAATTCCATCAAACCTGATTTCTGGTATCACTCTCAACTGACTTGATGGGTATTCCATTGGACGTCCAATATTCGGTCTTCCAGTGTCCAATTTCAGGTACGTAGCTGTAACAGCACGTCTGAAATCCAGTAAATCCTGTGCATTTTTCCCATGTACTAGTCTGTAGAAGAGTCAGGCATTTACGAGGGCCATTTCCAGCAAACGTGTAATAGGACCCAGTACCATTTTTTCCCTCTAATTACCGTCGCATATTTTCCAACTATGCAATCATGGTGGTCAACACCTCCCATGTATGCGTTATACGACGTCAAAACGGCAGGTTGTTGCACTTGCGTCTTCTTACTTGCTTGTCTACTGTACCGCGTAGCTGCTCCCAAAGGTTGAACTTGGTCTAAATTTGTATCAATTGTAACGCATCTGTTGTCGTGCCATCGAACAAATAAGACCTCACCATTCCTGTCGAACTGGTAGTCATAGTTTCCTCGAACTGTCTTTTTCAGTTCGTTGCCGCTCAGTAGTGGACAGTCACCGACTCGATTCTCTCTGACAGTCCCAGTTGCTTGAAAACCCAAATTTCTCAGATGAATCAGAAGATCTCTACTATTGAAGAAATTGTCAAAGTACACACAATGATTCTCGGGTATTTCAATGCAGTCCAACATGTTTAGGACTACTCTTGATCCCAATAGTAGGTCATCCCTTGCAGTATCTTCTGGACCCTATCCACAGTATAAATCAAATTTGAAACAGTAGCTACTTGCTCCACAAAGAGACCACAACTTATAGCCAAATCTAATAGGCTTGCCTCGGATAAACTGTCCATCTGGAACTGTATTATTTACTAATGGGTAAGATATTCATAAATATACTTGCATAATACACTGTAAATTTCAAAGTAACTTCATATCCTGTAATTTATGTATAAAAGAGGGGTCGTTACTTACCTCAGCAACAAAATCTGGTAAAATTATGACGTTCTAAAAAGAAAATACATCAGCAGTAGCAGTGTTTCATATTGGAACGTGCAGCAGTACAAATAACTGAAATGATAACACCAAGTCTCAGTGTCCTACTTTGAGTACACCAAATTTTATAATAATGGAAAACAATGAATATAACTCCAATTGAGCTAACAATTCAAGTAGTTTAAAAGACACATTTTTGACTATAAATAATCGCAAAAAGATCTTTGCCACATATTTCATATATTACTAAATTGTCGATAAAGTAAATACCTGTAATACCGAAAAGTGTGCCTTAGTATTCAATAATCAATTAATGGTAGGATTTATTGCTTTTAATTTCCTCTAAGCATACATTTGTTATAAAAAGCATCAACAAATGACGTAGAATAGTAATAGATGCAAATTAATAATTTATTGCGTATTTATAAAAAAATATGTGCTCTGTCCTCAAAATAGGACACTGGTACTTAATGGGTTAAAGCACGGGGGGTCTTTTCAGTCCCTTATCCATTTACTATGCACATATCTCTCCAGACGACGGTTTAGAATCAGCTTAAAATTTGCCCATAATTCCTCTACATCTATGTTACTGGAACTATATGCTCTGTCTAGCAGAAACACTCTCATTGCCTCCTTGATTGTTTTATTAACTTTCTTAATCATAGTTGCGATTATGATACTATGATGGCTAATTCCCGTTTCTATACAGACATTGTCAATAAGGTCCGGCCTATTTGTAGCTACAAGGTCTAAGATATTTTCTTTGCGTGCGTCCTCCCGAGCTAGCTTCCCAAGACAGTTTTCAAATATCGTGTGCAGAAGTATTGCACATGAGTGTCTATACCCCAGCAATGAATCGATAGACATCCCAGTCTATAATCGGTAGACTAACATCACCTCCAACTAGTATTGCATGATGCAGACTGTATTCGTCCATTATTTGAGAATGAGAGGGCTTAGTAACATGCAACGAACTTTAGACTTACTTTCAAACTTTTACAAGACTTTTTCTCGCTGACACCCCCCACAATATGATGAAAGAGAAAGAGTTCATCACTTCCTACATTTTCACTGTTCCTGTACTGAAACTGCAGCATCAATGTACGGTGTTAACTGATTAATTCTTTACTACTAACACTATTCGCAACACATTCAGCAGATACTATTCATATATACCACTCAACATACCGCAAAATATATCAATGTACGGAACATAGGTCAGGAGGTATCGCGACATTAACACTGTTCTACGTGGAAACGAAACTGCAGGGCGAAATTCGCTATAGGTACAGGTGAAACCTGTACAACTGTGCGTAAAATGTGTCAAATAAGTGGCAGATGCGTGAAAGGTCAAAGGCACTGGCAGGGAGACCTTTCTCCATATCAGAATCAATTTCAACCAACTTGGTTCACATATTATCACATATTATTTACTATCCTCAAAGAAATACGGGGGGAAGGAGGATAAGAACAAGCAACCTCCTATTGGGATGGAGATAACAACGTGAAGAGAGAATGGAGAAGCAGGAAATGGGTGCTGACTGGGCGGAGGAGAAGATGGACAGAGAGAGAGAGAGAGAGAGAGAGAGAGAGAGAGAGAGAGAGAGAGGCGGGGGGAGGAAATGAACAGAGAAAGGAAGGAGGAGGGGATGAATGGAGAGAAGAGGCAGAAGAGATGGACAGAGAAAGGAAAGGGGAAGAGATAGACAGAGAGAGGGGGAGGATAAGACAGACAGAAAGTGGGGGAGGAGGAGGGTCGGATTGGAGAAGTAGTAGACAGACGAAAAGAGAAAGACGGAGAAGATGGACTAAGCGATTGGACAATATACATTCCCAGATAACATCGGTTCACTCATACTTTTATTCATAAGAGCTGTCATTATTCTAGTATGCGGCTTGTTTGATGCCATAGGAATGTCTTCAAGAGTCAAATAAAAGGAAGGGCCTCAGATGAATTAAGGGACCTGCCACTTGTCGCTTGAGCAGTTGCGGTGACAGTTTTGACACAGTATAGATGAGTGTGGCTAGCAGATGTTTTGCGAGCCTCAGATGTGTCTATGCTTCCAAAATGGTGCTGTACTGTTTTTGCCTAGGGTGAAGCTGGCGTTATTGACACACAGATGCAGCGAGATATTTCAGCGAATCAACCTCGCATTTTTGTTTATGTCCAGAACGATAAAATACAAACATTATTCTGTGTTTTCGTTCGTTATTTACACAGTTGTAAAAGCTCTTTAGCAACATGTGAAATCAATAGTGGGCCAACACTGCGCAACAAATATAAGAAACTGCTGTGTTACAGTGTCATATAAGACAACTTTTCACAACAGGAAGAGAGAAAAAAAATAAATTTAGAAATTAAAAAAATATATTAACACTATGGACGGCAGTTTCTCGTTATAGACAAAAAATGGTTCAAATGGCTCTGAGCACTATGGGACTTGACATCTATGGTCATCAGTCCCCTAGAACTTAGAACTACGTAAACCTAACTAACCTAAGGACAGCACACAACACCCAGCCATCACGAGGCAGAGAAAATCCCTGACCCCGCCGGGAATCGAACCCGTTATAGACATCTAGAACGTATCACTTGCTGCATTTCTAAAATTTACCCTAAGCCAAAAAAGGGAAGAAAAACGACGCACCACGAAGGAATTATCTAAATGGGACAAAAAATCGGTATATGTGATGCGCAGACAAGAAAATGATTAGTTTCAGAAAAATTGAGTTATTTACTCAAGAGAAAGAGCTGCCCAAATTGAGCAAGTCACTAACGCGTTGGTCCACTTATAGCATTTATGCAAGTAGTTTTACAGCTTGGCGTTGATTGATAGAGCCGTTGGATGACCTCCTAAGGGATATCGCGCCCAGTTCTGTCCAATCAGCGCAGTTAGATCGTAAAAATCACGAGCTGGTTGGATGCCCTGCCCATAATGCTCCTAAATTTCTCATTTGGGAGAACTACGGCGACGGTGCTAGCTAAGGTAGGGTTTGACAAGCACGAAGGTAAGCATCAGAATCTCTCGCCGTGTGCGGTTGGGCATTATCCTGCTGGAATGGAAGCCCAGGATGGCTTGCCATGAAGGGCAACAAAACTGGGTTTACAATGTTGTCAGCGTTCCGCTGTGCTTTAAGGCTGCCGCGGATGACAAGCAAAGGCGCCCTGCTACGGAAAGAAATGGTACTCCAGGCCATCACTCCCTGCTATCGGGACGGGTGGCAGTCAGGTTTGTGTCACACCACCATCTCGGGAATCTCCAAACAAGTCTTCGGCCTGGAATTTCACTGACTGGAGTAGAATTGTCTTCAGTGATGAATCCGGCTTTGAACCTGAGAAGAAACACCAACCAGGGTGTCGCCCGCTATACGGCTCGACAGCATGGAGTGATTGACTGGTGTCCCATTTAATTTCACAGCGGGGCACCCTCGTAGTGCAGCAGTACGTCAACGATATTATTACGCCTCGTTCTGTTGCTGTTCATGGAAAACCATCTTGAGATTAAATTTCATCAAAATAATGACCATACGCACACGGCGTGTGTGCCATGTCCAACGTTGCCCAGCAATATCACCAGAGCTCTCCCCAATTTAGAAATTATGGAGCAATGTGGTCAGGGCCCAACAATAAATTCGGGATTCTAACAACCTAACACAGAATTTGGAACGATATCTCTATCGAGGACACCCAACACCTCTGACAATCAGTGCCAAGCTGGATAGACGCTTGCATAACGGACAGCGGTGGACCAACGCTTTATTGACTTGCTCAATTTCTGAAGCACTTTTCCTTGAATAAATCGTCCAGTTTTTCTGAAATTGTAATCAGTTGTCTAGTTCCTTTTCTCCTGTCTTACAAAGTACATCAGAACAATGATGCCAAGTTCGTTCCGTGTCCAGTACTGTTATTTAGGAAGTAAAATAGTGCTTGCGAATTATCGGACCAGATTTGTAACTGGATTCAAGACTTTCTGGGAGATAGAACTCAATACGTTATTTTTAATGGAATGAAATCGCTAGATGTAAAGGTAATTTTATGTGTACATCAAGCGAGTGTCTCGGATAATTACTGATTGCAGCATTGCAATAACGATCTATTGAATAACATCTAATACTGTTTGAGGCATTTTGCATCCAATTTTATCGCTTGGAGGAAGGGTAAAAAGCCAGAAGGCTGTAGTGAAATTTAGGAAGACCTGCGCAGGGTTGATGGCTCGTGCAGGGACTTCCAGTTTGCCATGTCTCTAAATAATGTAACACACGGCGCGTAAATAGGAAAAGAGATGAGGTAGTCTTCGATTACACTCTTGGTCAGAACTCACTGGAAATAGTAACAACTGTAAAAGACGTTGAAGTAACCGTCCCGAGCGCAACGGCCACATAAAACGTATGGTATAAAAGTGGATGTTAGACTGAGATTCGTTGGTGGAATCTGAAGGTAAAGGCCGGCCGGAGTGGCCGTGCGGTTCTGGGCGCTACAGTCTGGAGCCGAGCGACCGCTACGGTCTCAGGTTCGAATCCTGCCTCGGGCATGGATGTGTGTGATGTCCTTAGGTTAGTTATGTTTAATTAGTTCTAAGTTCTAGGCGACTGATGACGTCAGAAGTTAAGTCACATAGTGCTCAGAGCCATTTTTTTCTGAAGGTAAAGTAATTCACGCACAATGAAATGCCTTACATATCACTTGTCTGACCCATTCTTGATAGCTGTTCATCAGTCTGGGACGGTTACCAAATGAGATTACCAAAACAGATGGCGAAGATCTAGCAAAGAGTGGCACGTTTCATTGCAGGATCATTTCCGCGGAGGGAGAGAATTTCAGAGATGCCGAACCAACTCCATTATCAGTCCCTACAAGAGAGGCCTAATGTGTCATGGAGAAGTTGCTGTTAATATTCCGAGACCGTACGTTCGAACAACGGTCGCGAAACATTCATTACCTAGCAAAAAACAAAGAAACAAGTGAAGCATCGAGGAGATATGATCGACTGTCAACGTGACTTTGTACTTGCACACACCATTGGCAGGTATGTCGAGCATCAGAGAGCGTTAGCGTTCTTCATTTTTAGTACTGTTACCGGTCCTGGTAGGGATAAGTGGTCACCGAGAAGGACATGAAGATGCCGCGTTCTCGTTTGAGACAGCGTTGTCAGCACCTGAAAAAATTCGGATGGGGCTTCATCGCAGGTCTCCCTCCAGTCGGCAAAATATGGATTTGTTTGCCATTCAGATATTACAGTGAGCTGATTTCGGACGGCATGAGGACGTGTGTCTACGTGTGTCGTCAAGATTCCGGTCTACCACGCATGAGCATCAGATGGAAGAATCGTCGTACTGTGCGCGAAGCGCACTTTAACCCCTTCACATTTTCGTCTACCATTCGAGAACAAGTACTAGTCTGCCTGCAACATTCTGTGTTATCCCGCACCATATGTCGGAGACCAGTAGCATCCGCAATGGGGAACTACCGTCCCATTCGTAGGCTGGCGTTAGGACTATAACAGAAACGGCTGTCTTTGGAGTGCTGCTTTGCCCAAGAAGCATGGACTGCCGATAAATCGCATCGTATTGTATCCAACCATGAACTGCAATAGCTGGGATCATCATCGTCGGCAAGTATGGCGGCGACCTGGGGAGAGGTCCCATTCTTCCAATGTTTTGAAGATTCTCAACAGTGTTACTCCTGGCGTTAAGGAGCGGAACCATCGAGCGTGACTTTATGTCACGGCTGGTAGTGACTGAGGGAGCTCTCACGGCACAGCTGTGCGTCACGGAGATCCTGCGTCCTAGTAAGTTACCTCTAGTGAGACAGTATCATGGTGACATTTTTCAAGAGGACAATGTTCGTCAACACATGGCACTTTTCCCTACGAACTATCTGCATGTTGTTGACTTGAAAGATCTGTAGATCTTTCATCGACAGAACATGTGAATGGCCAGGTCTGACATCTGCTCAGTCCAAGCAGCAATATCTAGGTTATCATGGATAAGTTATGGGACAGTTTGCCTCAGGAGAGGATACAACGGCTTTACGGCACCTTTCCTGATCGAATCATTGCAGCTATGCATGCCACAGGTGGTTCCAACGTCATAGTGGTAAGTGAGTCGTCCCAAATCAATGAATTACGAGTGCAACAAGAGATCTCCTTATTTCGTCGCAGGGTGTCTGATTTTGCAGCGTCTAGACAGAGGGGGCCTGGGGTGAGGCACAACAGAAATTTAGTGCTGGACGCGCCTGAAAGAGCTCTGTCTAGCTCGGTACGCTGTCTGGTGTCGATGGTCACCGAGTGCTGAAGCGCTGTAGTAGACGACGGATGGATCACGCCCATTGTTTGTACTCCCTTGTGGAATGATGTGTGTTGGACCGTGAAGAAGTTTCTGTGTGTGGTGCGCCATAATGGGCAGGAGGTTACCGCTGGGAGTGTCTTGAACTTTTGGTTGCAGGCTACTGAGGCGCATTTCACTAACGATATTCTGGAATTTCATCCACGTAATTGGTTTAAGCTGAATCTGATGAGCCTTTGTTTGTTGTATCTGTACCAATGGGTTCGAACCGTTGGAGACCCATTCTGTTCTAACGTCCCTGACTCCACTTTGGCTAACCAAGATAAGAGCAACAGCGTTCGAAGTTATCGATGTGCTTTATAAGAGGTTCTTTATGTGGTGGAGCCAACACGTATTTCGTTACCTGTACAGAGATTCATTAGTTTTAAGGCCACACACAAAGCTATGTCTGTGGTGTTACATGAACCACTTTTGTATATAGGGATTGATTATACAAGCATATTATGATTTCCGTGTCCATTAGTGTCCCAAATATTAGCTTTGCCTGTAATTATTTTCTGCACGAGTTTCAAGTTCCGTGGCCAGTTGACTGGGCAATACATTTTATGTAATTACGTATATGGTATGTGTTTAACTCTGTTTTTTCATGTTGTAGTAAAGTGGCCGGTTAGCGTGAGTTGCCTTCGTAATTTGTAAATTACATGTTGACCGGTAAGGAGTCGACCTTGACTGACGTGTTGAATCAGGCCTTACTACAGCCAAACAGATCAAAACTCCGTTATTACTTTTAATCGTTGAAGTATTAATTGTATGTGTTAATCGTACAAATGCTAAATTAACTCTGTCTATTGAAGAACGTTTCCTTTTTAACAGCTTTAAATTATCTTCAAAACTGCTTTCTTAACTGTAGTAGGTTACTTAAAGATTGTTTGTTAAAACTGTGGTAACGTGTTTCTCAAGAGTCCTTTAACTGTGGTAAGTTCAACGGATTCTTGATTGCAAATTTGTTTCTTAACTCGTGTTAGCATTTCTTGAAAATCGTCTCCTTTTTTTTAAAAAAAAAATTGTGCCTTGGTTCTCCTGCTGATAACTCTGATAAATAAACAGAGAGTTGTGTTAGAGCGGGAGACCAGCACCTGACCGCTGCTTGCTTCATGCATTGTTATATTCCTGTCAGTAAGTGGGTTCTTTTACAAGTTGTTTGTGAATTTTATGCAGTTATGTAATAATTGAAATAACATTGCAGACAGTCTGTGTTATGAAGTTTTATTTCACATCCTCTTCACCTTCTGGGTGCTCCTCTCTCCCTCTTTTTTCGCGATAATGTGTATACTTCCTTCCACATATGTCTCACGTTACAACGACGACAAGAAAATTACGGAGATTAGAGCTCATGTTGACGCTTATCAAAAGTCGTTCTTCGCACAAATTATTTACGAACAGCACAAAGGAGGAGAGGAATGATTGCAGCCTTCACCACACACCGTAATGTGCTTGCAGAGTTTAGATATATCTGTAGGTAATTGACGAGAAACCATTAACATTCAATAAAATTACTTAGCCTCGGCTGCAAACACATTTATAAATACTTTTTGCCGTGGAGATTGTCTGTAATCCATTTCTAAAGTATTTTCAGCCAGACCGCTGTTTCTCCATGAGAAATTTTCTCAACAATTATTACATAAAATCATCGAGTAGAAACAAAATTAGAATAAAACCCAATATGTAATCATACATTCTTTTATGGCTTTAGTTTGCAAACTTTTACAATGGTACCACTTAAGGAAGTAAATTTATTTAACTTTTGGTCAATCTCATGATTATATTGGTAAGTGATATCACATGATAGGTATTTAAAATGTTTTATCTGCTCCAAAATTTTATTGTTCAAGACTATTTTAGATCTTAGAGGTTGTCTGCCCTGAAATGCAACAGTTTCGTTTTGTCTACCTATAATATTAGGTCGTAATCTGAGGAAATCTGCATAAACTTATAGGCTCCCACGTAAAGATCATCTTCATTCTGTGCAACCAGAACTACGTCATCTGCATATAAAACTCCATTTAGTCTAGTGTAACGTGTAAAAAAATCTGTATATGTTCAAGATTTTCCATTAGCTGATATCTATATACATATGGCGGAATATATACAAATGGAGAAATCCTTGTTGTAACCCTTTGTTTGTGTTCATTGGCTTTCTTGTTACATTTCACATATCTATAACAATTTTGGTGTTTTGTATAGACTCTTAGTAGCATTTATGATGTGAGGTTGTTAACGTCGTTCAGACATTATTTTCCGGTGTAGTTCACTATTCACATTACCGAATCATTATTTCATCTTCATTTTCTTGGGCCTTTGTCCCACTTCAATGCGGGGCCAGCCCTGTTACTATGGATGTGACGATGTTGGTGTCAGAGAGTGACCGGATGCCCCTCCTGTCGCCTCCCCATAACCCTTGGGACAGAAGTAGTGTACCCCAGCTGTCTGTGTCCAGTGTAGGCCATGACATGGTGTGAACGTTTTCAAATGTATGTGAGTAGTGTAACTGAGGCGGGAGATGGGGACCAACCCGGTATTCACCTAGTGGGATGTGGAAACCCTCCGAAAAACCACGTTCATGCTGGCCACCACACTGGCCCTCATCGTCAATCCGCCGGGCGAATTTGATCCGGCATAGCGCGCCTACCTGAGTAGAGGAAGCAGCACATTAGCACCCTCGGCTAACCTGGTGGGTCTACTCACTTTAGCGAATGATTTCTCAAGATACATAAGAACAAGATGGATTTCCCTATTGAACTCTAATCTCTTTTCTATAACTTGTTGCAATGTATAAACATTATCAATAGTTGATCGTGATTTTCCGAAACCTGATTTTTTTTCAGATTTCAGCTTTTACATTATATTTTTAACTCTTGCATTCCGAATATGGCGCACAATTTATAGCCTGAATTAAGGAGGCTTTTGTTTCGATAGTTACTATATTTATTTTTATACCCTGTTTAAAAACAGAGGTAGCTTTGGCTCTCAGCCAGTCTTTTGGTACCTTCTTATTTCTCCAGGTCTTAAACGTAGGAGTAACCCTCCGTATTTCCACAGTTCCACCCTAAAACCTTCGAAACTAGTGGCCTTACAATTTCTAGTAGGTTTTAGAGTTTCCATTTGGTCTCTCGTATCAGCATCGTACAGCTCATTTATGTCATTTAGTTCAGGTAAGGCCTGACTTAAAGTTTCATCATAACCCAATTTTTTATTATGAGCTATCAAATGATTCAAATGGCTCCAAGCACTATGGGACTTAACTTCTGAGGTCATCAGCCCCCTAGACTTAGAGCTACTTAAACCTAACTAACCTAAGGACAGCACATACATCCATGCCCGAGGCAAGATTCGAACCTATGACCGTAGCAGGCGCGCGGTTCCGGACTGAAGCGCCTAGAACCTCTCGTCCACAGTGGCCGGCTTCTTGCAAGTCTTTCACCGTTCAAATGGTTCCAAGCACTATGGGACTTAACTTCTGAGGTCATAAGTCCCCTAGAACTTAGAACTACTTAAACCTAACCTAAGAACATCACACACATCCATGCCCGAGGCAGGGTTCGAACCTGCGACCGTAGCGGTCGCGCGGTTCCAGACTGAAGCGCCTAGAACCGCTCGGCCATCATGCCCAGCTCTTCCACCGTTTCCAGTGTTTCTGTCATCTGCTTTTGGTGGAGAACTCTTACGCTGCTGTCTTCTAAAGGCTAAAGTACAAGAACTAGTTCTGTCATCCCTAGCTTGCCAAGGAAAGCCATCATTTATTGCTGTGTAATCTATGATAGATCTATATCCTCTTTCTGATCACGTAGATTTCCATACATCCAGCTTCCTAAAGAAACTATTTGTAATTTTTAATGATGAAAAGTAGCAAAAGCTCTGAGCACTTTCCCTTTATCCTTATGTACGTTTTCTAGAAATGTGACAACGATTATTGCTTTGGTGTACTTCCTGTTTCCAGATACGTAGACAGAACAAAAAGTGCTGATGATGAGTGAGTTCTAATTAAGAAGTAATAGTTTTAGTTAGCATATTTTTGGAATAACGGCTTTGCCGCAGTGAATACACCGGTTCCCATGAGACCACCGAAGTTAAGCACTGTTGAGCGTGGTCGGCGCATGGATGGGTGACCATCCAGGCCGCCATGCGCTGTTGCCATTTTTCGGGGTGCACTCAGCCTCGTGATGTCAATTGAGGAGCTACCGAATAGTTTCGGCTTCGGTCAAGAATACCATCATAACGGCCGGGAGAGCGGTGTGCTGGCCCCACGTCCTCCTATCCGCATCCTCCACTGAGGATGACACGGCGGTCGGATGGTCCCGGTAGGCCACTCGTGGACTCAAGACGGAGTGATTTTTTTTATATTTTTGGAATAATTGCATACTAAATTGCATGCAGGGGTATATTTGAGCTTGTTTAGTTAAAGCTGTCGGACTTGTGTGGATTATTAGCAGCAGGTTGTTCTGACACGGGCAGGGGACGAAGGAGTGGCACAGTAATTGCAGCCGCGCGGTGCGGTGCAGCTGGAATGGGCGAGGCCGCTGTACGTGGCTGGGCTGCCGGCGGCAGGCGGTAGGCGGTAGGCGGTGGGCGGCGCGGATTATCCGCCGGAGGGCGACGCGCGCCAGCCGGAGAGCGCACCAATTCCCGCTAATTCCCGCCATCGGGCTCCACGGCGCGCGCCGCGGGCCGCCCTGCGTAGTAATATTAAATTTCCCCCGAGGAGGAAGTGCGCCCCTTCCGCGTACAGATGAGCCGAAAGTGAAGGCGCGCCTCTGCCCGCGGGGCGTCGCGAGGCGAGGGGGGAGGGGGGGGGGGGGGGACCAGGAGACGGCGCGTGCCCCGCAGGGCTTCAGTTCGAGCAGCAGGGCGCCGCCCGAGCCAACTTCTGCTGAAAGGGCTCGGCGCGTTTTCCTGCCCGCTGTTGCTTTTCTGCTTTCGACCGGTCGACGAAAGCTGCTGTGGAGCGGGCGCGAGGGCAGTCGCACGTAAGGTGAAGAGGCGAAACGGGCTTAAACAGGCACTTTGCATTCTTGAGAAACCGGTGGCGCGTTGTCGTTGCCGTGTAATCTGGTAAACCTGACCGTAACGGTCGCGAAAACTACTAGGGGACGGACAAAGCTATCTAGCTGCAGCAGCTGACTGGCCCTTTATCTGGAAATAAGGCAGCTAATGGACCGCCTCGCGCTTCAGTCTCCGTGGCGTAGTTTAGTTATGATTCAGAAGTACTGCATGGGTTCTCATTAAAGTGCATTACTCTGCTCATATTGACAGTGTGAGTCTAGCTTTTCTTTGTAAGCAGTAGTACACTACTGGCCATTAAAATTGCTACACCAAGAAAAAATGCAGATGATAAACGGGTATTCATTGGACAAATATATTATACTAGAACTGACATGTGATTACATGTTCACGCGATTTGGGTGCATAGATTCTGAGAAATCAGTACCCAGAACAACCACCTCTGGCCGTAATAACGGCCTTCATGTGTCTGGGTATTGAGTCAAACAGAGCTTTGATGGCGTGTACAGGTACAGCTGCCCATGCAGCTTCAACACGATACCACAGTTCATCAAGAGTAGTGACTGGCGTATTGTGACGAACCAGTTGCTCGGCCGCCATTGACCAGACGTTGTCAATTGGTGAGAGATCTGTAAAATGTGCTGGTCAGGACAGCAGTCGAGCATTTTCTGTATCCAGAAAGGCCCGTACAGGGCCTGCAACATGCGGTTGTGCATTATCCTGCTGAAATGTAGGGTTTCTCAGGGATCGAATGAAGGGTAGAGCCACGGGTCGTAACACATCTGAAATGTAACGTCCACTGTTCAAAGTGCCGTTAATGCGAACAAGAGGTGACAGTGACGTGTAACCGATGGCACCCCATACCACAACGCCGGGTGATACGCCAGTATGGCGAAGACGAATACACGCTTCCAATGTGCGTTCACCACGATGTCGCCAAACACGTATGCGACCATCATGATGCTGTAAACAGAACCCGGATTCATCCGAAAAAATGACGTTTTGCCATTCGTGCACCCAGGTTCGTTGTTGAGTACACCATCGCAGGCATTCCTGTCTGTGATGCAGCGTCAAGGGTAACCGCAGCCATAATCTCCGAACTGATAGTCCATGCTGCTGCAAACGTCGTCGAACTGTTAGTGCAGATGGCTGTTGTCTTGCAAACGTCCCCATCTGTTGACTCAGGGATCGAGACGCGGCTGCACGTTCCGTTACAGCCATGCGGATAAGATGCCTGTCACCTCGACTGCTAGTGATACGAGGCCGTTGGGATCCAGCACGGCGTTCCGTATTACCCTCCTTAACCCACTGATTTCATATTCTGCTAACAGTCATTGGTACTCGACCAACTAGAGCAGCAATGTCGCAATACGATAAACCACAGCCGGCCAGTGTGGCCGAGCGGCTCTAGGCGCTTCAGTCTGGAACCGCGTGACCGCTACGGTCGCAGGTTCCAATCCTGCCTCGGGCATGGATGTGTGCGATGTCCTTAGGTTGGTTAGGTTTAAGTAGTTCTAAGTTCTAGGGGACTGATGACCTCAGATGTTAAGTCCCATAGTGCTCAGAGCCATTTGAAATAAAATTCTTCTGGGCTTGGAACCGTAATGTCAGTTAGCAAAACACCCTGAGAAAAGCGTCTTACAATAGTCGCCGAAGTCTCTTGCTGAGATGTTGGGTCCGTGACTACGTGACGTGTGCGCCGCTCTCTGGCTCTGCTATCAGCTCTTCCCAACTGAAATCGAATCACGAGCACAGGAGAGGAGCTGCAGGCTATGTCGTACCTTTAGCCAAGGTACTCGTCTCGATAGTCTGCTTCCGTAGCCCATTAACGCCAACTTTCGCCGCACTACGTTCGTCATACGTTCCACATTGATTACTGCCGATATTTTATGCATTGTTGCTTGTCTGTTTGCACTGGCAACTGTATGCAAACGCCGCTGCTCTCGGTCGTCAATTGTATGCTGTCTGCCATTGCGTTGCCCTTGGTGAGAGGTAATGCCCGGAATTTGCTACTCTTGGCATAGTCTTGACGTTGTGGTTTTCAGAATACTGAATCCCTAACGATTCTGGAAATTAAATGTCGTATGCGTCTAACTGTAACAACCATTCTAAGTCTGTTAACTCCCGTTGTACGACCCTAATCGCGTCGGAAGCCTTTTCACATTAACCACCTCATCACAAATGGCAGCTCCTCTAGTGCACTGTCCTTTCACTCATTGTCTGCGAGATATTGTCGCCATCTGTATACGCACATATCGCTATCACATGACTTGTCACCTTAGTAGATATTTTGAAGATCTCATCAGAAGAAAGAAGAATAGTGCAGATGGAGGTATACACCTAAAATAATCCTGCTTCGTGCATGGATGTGTGTGATGTCCTTCGGTTAGTTAGGTTTAAGTAGTTCTAAGTCTAGGGGACTGATGACCTCAGATGTTAAATCCCATAGTGCTTAGAGCCAGTTTGAGCCAACCTGACATGAAACTATCATCTGAATACGTATTATATGTAGATGATGTAGTTATAGTACAGAATAAGAAAGCAGACATTCTAGATACAGATTATATGAGGTAGGAAGACCATGCCATAATCTAAAAACGTTCACCGCGATAGCGAAAGTCATGGCTCGCTATAGAAAACACCTAGTACGCAAAAAAATTATTATTGAAGAAAAGCACTGGGACAAGTCTCCGGTTTCAGATATTTGTAGTTGTCAACTTAAATTACTATGATAATGTGCAGGGTGAGATCAACAAATTCCGCTACATATCTAACTATAAATATTCACTTAAAGAATGAGTCCAGGAAAGACACAAAATTAAAGCTGCACAAAACAATCGCTAATCCTGTCTTGTTCAATCGATGCAAATCTCGGATTGAAAGAAAGAAAAATAAAGCATCACGCAATCGCCTGAAGTCAGCATTTTTAAGCTCTGTCGAAGGTTGCTCAAGGAGGGGTCATTTATGAAATGAGAATGTACGAGAAAAATTAGAAATATTTAACCTGAGCAACGAAGTGGAACAGTAGAAGGAGATGTGGGGGGGGGGGGGGGGACGTCTTAAATGTATAGAAGAAGGAAGACTATAGTCATTGTAAACAAGTAAATGCCTCAGGAAAAAGAAAGTCGAATACTGAGCAAAAACTACTCGTAACGATTTGAAGTCAGAGCAGGTATATTGCCTGTCCCCTTACGAAGAAGAAGGAAATAAGCATTAAAAAGGAGATTCCAAGCAAATGAATCTGACCCACTTTCATCGACTGCAGCGTCATCTACGAAGAAACTATGGTCTCCTTGTGGCTCCCTTAATCGATAACGCGTATTTATCTGAAAACATGTTTTGGTTGTAAAAAGTGCATGTATCGAGATATTATTCAGCATATATTGAAATGGGGTACTATACGTACAGAGACAATTATGTTTGTTCATGGATAGAAACCAGAGTGGAAAATTACAAAAAGAGCTAACAGTTTAGTAGGGAAGAGGTGGGCAATGTTGCCATTGGGGTCCTGGTGGCTTATAATGTGCTGGAGTGGTGCGGGAATTGTTTTAAATTATTCTCACAGGAGAATCCATCCACTCCTGGAAGTCTAACCTGTTTGCTGTCCCGCGCCTCAGAGTTATAATAATTTTGTGGATTTTACTTACCCTCATGTAATGTAAATGGTCAGTTGGTGTATTTATTGTGGATAGGGAATGTGACTTACGTATTTTCAATGAAACTTTGTTGAAAGTGTCGTATCTTCACTCCATAATAATACTTGTTGAAATTTCGGTGAGCTATTAGAGGAGATACAGCTTTTGTGTAATGGTCTTAATGCGGGCAAAGTGGTCATCTAGGCGGTGGCTTGCAACCACTTAGTGCGGGGGAGATACGTGACAGAAGCGGCCGAAAGGAGGATTCTGCGGCGACACTCACACCAAGTACTTGTAAGAGTGACATACTATCGGCAATTAAAGAAATAGAAGAAAAATAAAGTAAAAAGAATGATAAACGGAAAGCAGCCAAAGAAAAGAAAGGCAGTACAGACAAATGTGCAAAGAGCCAAAAGTCCAGCCCTGGAAGAACTCTTTTTGACGACAATGATGAAGACAAAGAGTGCACGTACAGTGATTCAAGGCCAGAAGAGCTATGGATTTAGTGCCAGTTGTGCTCCCTCTGGGCTCACGAATTCTGTGTAGGAGGAACACAGTTCAACTTTTATACGTTAAAAGTGTAATTAACATTATCTGAATCATGTTTCACAATACATTGTATTTAGTTAATCTACATCATACTCCCCAGGCCACCTAATGGTGTGTGGCGGAGAGTACTTTCGGTACCACTATCTGATCCCTCCAACCCTGTTCTACTCGCGAATAGTACGTGGAAAGAATGATTGTCGGTAAGCCTCTGTATTGCCTCCAATTTCTCGAATTTTCTCCTCGTGGTCAATGCGCGAGATGTATGTGGGAGGAAGTAATATGTTGTGTGAATCCTCCTGAAACGTACTGCCCCGAAATTTCAGTAATAAATCTCTCCGTGATGCACAACGTCTCTCTTGTAACGTCTGCCAGTGGAGTTTGTTTAGCATCTCCGTAACGCTGTCCCACCAGCTAAACGATCCCGTGACGGAACGCTCCGATCTTCGTTGGATTTTCTCTATCTCCTCTATCAGTCCTACCTAACAGGGATCCCAAATAGATGAACAATGCTCAAAAATCTGGCGAAGATGTGCCTTCTAAGACACTTCCTTCATGGATGAGTTACACTTCCTTAACATTCTTCCGATGAATCTGAGTCTCGTGTCTGCTTTTCCTGCTATCTGCTTAGTATGGTCATTTCAAAAATGGTTCTAATAGCTCTGAGCACTATGGGACTTAACTGCTGAGATCATCAGTCCCCTAGAACTTAGAAGTACTTAAACCTAACTAACCTAAGGACATCAGACACATCCATGCCCGAGGCAGGATACGAGCCTGCGACCGTAGCGGTCGCGCGGTTCAAGACTGTAGCGCCTAGAACCGCTCGGCCACTCCGGCCGGCTGGTCATTCCATTTAAGGTGACTCTGGATAGTTGTGCCTAGATATTTTACTGCACACGCTGTCTCCAGCTGTTTGTCATCACTTGTGAAGCTGTACAGTAGCGGATTTCTTGTCCTGTGTATGCGCAATATGTTACATTTATTTACGTTCAGCTTCAACTGTCAGAGTCTGTACCATTCATCAATTCTCTGTAGGTCGTTCTTTAAATTCTTACTATCTTTTGGCCTTGCTGCTTTGGTATAAACAACTGCATCATCTGTTAATAACCAACGCTTTCTGCTAGATGAATTACATATATTCTGAACAGCAGCCGTCCTATCACACTTTCCTGTGGTACTCCGGATATTACCTTTACATTTGTCGATTTAGTTCCGTTAAGAGCGACGTGTTGATTTGTATCTGCAAAAAAGTCTTGAATCCAATCGCAGGTCTGCTCCGATACTCCGTAAGCTCGTACTTTATTGAAATTGTTCCTTATCCTTTTTTTTTTTTTTTTTTTTTTTTTTTTAGCTTGAAACTAAGTGGCCACTTTGCACGCTCATGTCGGGCAAAACGGCAATGTTCACACTTTTTGAAAAGTGAAATGTTTGTACTTAATATGAATGCTGCTATACTTCAACAGCTACAGATTGTAATCATTGCCTCGTATGCATTTCCGTCTGCTGCTGCTCAGCTTCAAACAATGTAATATCATATCCTGTCCGCTTTGCCCGCTCCCCCTTACATTAGTGAATGTGTATGTCATACAGTGCGTGCAGCAACCATCATAGTTAACTATCGGCGGATAACTCGTTTACGTACCCATATAAATAACTTCAAAGTATCGGATGTTTGAGCGCTGCACTTGTTGGATCACTATGTAGCTTCTTAAGAGTTAATACCCGTTCTGTGCTCGAATCTATTGTTCGGCGCGTTTGTCAGTGAGACGAGCGGCAGCCGACGGCGAGGTCATCTTTTAAGCACTTTTAAGGCGTAAGAGAGGCCCCTACTCCGTGGCCCGTGTGGCCTAAGAGGATGAAGAGCTGATCCCTTCTACCCCTCCCCTCGCACCCCCCAACCCCTCCCCCGCAGCGCTGGCCGCGGTGCGGTCTATTTAAATAAAAAGCGGTCAGCGAGCCGGTGCGGCGGCGGCCTCTCCGGAACTGCCCCCCTGGGAGTTCGACGGCGGGGAGCAATTACGGGGGATTTATGCGGACGACGGACGCCGGCGCACATTAGGCCGGCCGAGATCCCGCACGTAGACCAGAGCCCGTGTGTGCCGAACCCTCTCCTGCAACCACGGGGGCATCTCGTCCAGAGAAGAGTCTTTCACTTATTATAGGATGTAAGGTCCGCCAGTTATGCAAAGCACCGTTTTTTCTCAGTACCAAAACATGCTTCAGCACCAATTTGCCATCATCAGTGGATTTCCGTTTTATTTAATCTGTAATGTGAACATTTAAATAAAACGGAAACCCACTGATGATGGCACAGTGGTGATGACACATGTTTGGGTACTGAGACAAAATGGTGTTTTGCATAACTGGCGGACCTTACATCCTATACACTCCTGGAAATGGAAAAAAGAACACATTGACACAGGTGTGTCAGACCCACCATACTTGCTCCGGACACTGCGAGAGGGCTGTACAAGCAATGAACACACGCACGGCACAGCGGACACACCAGGAACCGCGGTGTTGGCCGTCGAATGGCGCTAGCTGCGCGGCATTTGTGCACCGCCGCCGTCAGTGTCAGCCAGTTTGCCGTGGCATACGGAGCTCCATCGCAGTCTTTAACACTGGTAGCATGCCGCGACAGCGTGGACGTGAACCGTATGTGCAGTTGACGGACTTTGAGCGAGGGCGTGTAGTGGGCATGCGGGAGGCCGGGTGGACGTACCGCCGAATTGCTCAACACGCGGGGCGTGAGGTCTCCACAGTACATCGATGTTGTCGCCAGTGGTCGACGGAAGGTGCACGTGCCCGTCGACCTGGGACCGGACCGCAGCGACGCACGGATGCACGCCAAGACCGTAGGATCCTACGCAGTGCCGTAGGGGACCGCACCGCCACTTCCCAGCAAATTAGGGACACTGTTGCTCCTGGGGTATCGGCGAGGACCATTCGCAACCGTCTCCATGAAGCTGGGCTACGGTCCCGCACACCGTTAGGCCGTCTTCCGCTCACGCCCCAACATCGTGCAGCCCGCCTCCAGTGGTGTCGCGACAGGCGGGAATGGAGGGACGAATGGAGACGTGTCGTCTTCAGCGATGAGAGTCGCTTCTGCCTTGGTGCCAATGATGGTCGTATGCGTGTTTGGCGCCGTGCAGGTGAGCGCCACAATCAGGACTGCATACGACCGAGGCACACAGGGCCAACACCCGGCATCATGGTGTGGGGAGCGATCTCCTACACTGGCCGTACACCACTGGTGATCGTCGAGGGGACACTGAATAGTGCACGGTACATCCAAACCGTCATCGAACCCATCGTTCTACCATTCCTAGACCGGCAAGGGAACTTACTGTTCCAACAGGACAATGCACGTCCGCATGTATCCCGTGCCACCCAACGTGCTCTAGAAGGTGTAAGTCAACTACCCTGGCCAGCAAGATCTCCGGATCTGTCCCCCATTGAGCATGTTTGGGACTGTATGAAGCGTCGTCTCACGCGGTCTGCACGTCCAGCACGAACGCTGGTCCAACTGAGGCGCCAGGTGGAAATGGCATGGCAAGCCGTTCCACAGGACTACATCCAGCATCTCTACGATCGTCTCCATGGGAGAATAGCAGCCTGCATTGCTGCGAAAGGTGCATATACACTGTACTAGTGCCGACATTGTGCATGCTCTGTTGCCTGTGTGTATGTGCCTGTGGTTCTGTCAGTGTGATCATGTGATGTATCTGACCCCAGGAATGTGTCAATAAAGTTTCCCCTTCCTGGGACAATGAATTCACGGTGTTCTTATTTCAATTTCCAGGAGTGTATATGTCAGTATAAATTTGAAAACTTAATAAACCACGGAATAATGTAGATAGAGAGGTAAAAATTGACACACATGCTTAGAATAACATGGGGTTTATTAGAATCAAAAAAAAAAAAAAAAAAGAAGTTCAAAAAATGTCCGACAGATGGCGCTGGACAGCAAAACGTCAGTAACTGCTACCGTGACGGCTGAGAGGTACGCCGATATGTTACAGAATCGCACCATCCCCAGCCTGGCTGATAAACACCTTCTGGAACGTACGATGTTTATGCATGATGGCGCTCCTCCCCATATTGCTAGACGCGTGAAATATCTCTTGCGCGCGTCGTTTGGTGATGATCGTGTGCTCAGCCCACACTTTCGTCATGCATGGCCTCTCAGGTCCCCAGACCTCAGCACGTGCGATTATTGGCTTTGGGGTTACCTGAAGTCGCAAGTGTATCGTGATCGACCGACATCTCTAGGGATGCTGAAAGACAACATCCGACGCCAATGCCTCACCATAACTCCGGACATGCTTTACAGTGCTGTTCACAACATTATTCCTCGACTACAGCTATTGTTGAGGAATGATGGTGGACATATTGAGCATTTCCTGGAAAGAACATCATCTTTGCTTTGTCTTACTTTGTTATGCTAATTATTGCTATTCTGATCAGATGAAGCGCCAACTGTCGGACATTTTTGAACGTTTGTATTTTTTTGGTTCTATTAAAACCCCATGTCATTCCAAGCATGTGTGTCAATTTGTATCTCTCTATCTACATTATTCCGTGATTTATTCAGTTTTCAAATTTATACTGACTTTTTGATCACCTGGTATATCAGTGCTGAACTTCACCCTGTCCCAAAACCACTTTAATTCTGGGCACACCAATTATCAGTTACTTAAGTATCTCCAATAAACAAACCAGAGACCGATCTAAGTAAGTAAACCTTACGCTGCGAATTCTGAAGTCTTTCGATATTACAACGTGCACACGTATAAAAAACTCAGAATTATGATAGTCTTCTGTGTTATTTCTTAGATTTTACTGCTTTTATTAATCAGATGGTATATTTTAGAGTGTCCAGCCGGTTTGATAATTCTATTTTTACGCACTGTATGTCGGCCGAGCTAGGTATACAACGCAAACCTTAACAGAAGCAAAAGAATTCCAGCTCACACTGCCTGACTAAAAACGTGAAGCATCCAGAAGGGAAGAGAAAACGAAACGAAACTTTGTGTGTTGCCTGTTTCCTGCCTTATACGCGTCGTGTTGGTGGCTGTTCTGCGGTTCGGCAGTGATAAGGGGAAGCTGCCTGCCACACTTGCCAACTCAACTTACTATATTTAATATTATGCCCTGTAGGCCGAATAACCCATAAAACGCACTGGCAATGAGAGATTACTCGCGCTGTTCCGTGTACTAGCAGGTGACAATCAGTTACTCAAAATAAAATAATTATATCAATCTGATTCCTAATAATGGCATATGTTTTACAAGGAAAACCATGGTCACTTCATTCAGTGCTCCAAAAACGTGGAAATCGTAGAAGGAGACATCGTGACGATATGGAAGATACGTAATGTCTATCGAGCCAAACTTCTGCAATGTACCCTAAACAACCTTGATAGCATGTTGGCGGGTATTACCCTGCAACCGAGCAATGCTGTCCATCATCATTCCTTAGCTTTTGGACGTAATGGCACTCTTCTTTTTTTGCAGACTGTTAACGTGGTCCCGTGGGCAACGACAAATACTTCTCCGTGAAGGCACTCAGTGGGATAACTGTATTAACAGTTATTGCTATTTCTTTTGAAACAATTTACTTATTCTTCCTATGTTTCTCGTTTTAATTTGACTGCCCCTGGAACTTTTGAAACCGTTTAAATATCTAGGGACAATATTGCAAGGTGATATTAACTGCAACGACCTGTGAGTAAAATGCCTACACGAAGAAAATTTATACCAAAGACAATACTACAGTAACCCGCCGGCCGCTCCATTATGCTTTAGTGAACATTCAAGTGGCCATCCATAGGTCCAATGGAACTCGTGCAAGGGATCATGACGGCCAAGGAGTATCATACACTTATTGGAGACCATATATACCCCTTCAGGACGATTATATTTCCTGAGAGCAGTGGCATTTTTCAGCATGATAATGAGCCATGTCACAAGACCAGGAGAATGGTGGAGTGGTTGAAAGAATACATTGGTGAGCTCTAACTGATGTGCTGGCTCCCAACTCGAAAGATCTGAACCGATCAAACACATCTGGAATGTGATTGAATGTGCCGTCACAGCTCTTCAAATTCTCCCCGGAATATACGGGCCTTAGGTGACGTGTGTGTGTGTGTGTGTGTGTGTGTGTGTGTGTGTGTGCAGATATGATACCAACTCCCTCCACCGACCTAGCAAGGTCTCTTTGCTTCCATACCATGATACATCGCTACTGTTATCCGTGCCGAAGGTGCACTTACAAGGTATTAGGTAGGTGGTATAGTGTTCTGCCTGATCAGTGTATATGTATGTATGTTTATGCCACATCTCCTCCTAAACAACTGGACCGATTTTAACCAAACTTAGTGTACGTAGTACTTACCTTTATAGAATCACTGTGTGGATGAGGTTGAAAAATCAGTGTAGCCCAGTTCTCACGAATACCTGTAGTATAGTCATCCGGTATTTGAGAATGGAGCACTTAGAGACTTTGCACGCCGTCGCTCTCTTTAACCATTAATATATGTCTGAGGGAAGAGACTCATGAACAACCGTAATAAAATGAAAACAGTGAATAGCAAAGGGAGTATGGCTGAGAGCAGTGATGCATTTAATTTTAGAAAATAATGACAAATTCTATTAAACCTTTAGTAACTGCAACTAGCTGATAAATCTTACACAAAAATGACAAACATATATCAGATAAGCAATGGTGTATGATACGGAAAGCATACATTGGGGTGGAAGCTATACAGATTCTCACAGTAATTTATCCATTTTACATTGCAATCTGGCTTTCTTTATATGAATCCACTGTCAAGCCCAACTCTATTCTAATGGAATCATTTACGATCAGCTATACCACAAACCTTGGCTCGCCTTAGAACAAGGACCGTGAGTATCATTTAAGCGCAGTAGTACTTTACACTTTCATCTTGATTCAGGCAGCAGCAAAAACGGCGCGCTATTGGTGAGGAGCGGTCGCTGTATCTGTATTAATGTTGTGACGCATCCGCAACAATATACAAACTTCAAGATCTGGCGTTCTGATTATCAGAATGCAGGAAACTTCACATCAGAGCCCAGAAATCCCGGCAGATTGCACTGAGAGTTTCACCCCTTCGCTGGTCTGGGCAAACGAATTTGATTCACAGGCACGATGGTGCGTGCTGGAATTCGCAGACATCAGACGGCTGTCTTAAGATGAATAAGTTCACCCTTATGATACACGATACGTCCGAGATGATATGCAGTACAACTGTCGGTACAGTTGGAAACTGCCGCAGGCTGTTAGTCCACTACAAGATACAGTCCACAAGTCTCAACCGTTAGAGAAAGATCTGGCATTCCCCAGCAGGTAGGACCAGAAGATGAAGACCTCTAAGGGTCACCATCACTTTCCATCCAGCTTCGGTAGAGGAGCTGAATTAGCAAAACAAATATTGCTCACATATTACACAAACCAGTCAAAGTATCCTGTACTTATTGAATCTCCCCTCTCGACTGTCCTGTTGGAGTGGTAGCCAATTCAAGAACAGCACCATTTTCCCATGCTGGGGTAGCAAGCCTCTACTTTGCATATTCTGAGAGGGGCCGATCAGCGACTCCAGATCTCTCTTGTCTGAAAAAGGAAGATTTTTATATTAGGAAGGCAACGTTCTCACGGTAATCATGGCCATGTTTCGGCAAAAAGCATCTATCTAGATGGGACAACGATCGCTCATTTACAAAATGCACTAATCTTTCCAAGCCGACCATTTCCAATTTCTGGAAGAAGGGTGTTATGCTTCACAGATAGTCAGGACCATGAAACGTATGTTTTTGCCACTCACTAAAGATATCTGTCGACTTCTTGGGCATGTACACCAGCTCCTGTGTCTGTATCGTTCCAGCTTCTAACATGGGAATGCAAGAAGCTTTATGAGCTTCGCACCACTTGCACAATAGCTCAGTTTACAACAGTCTCTCCTAAATGGCTTCCTACAACCACTTACAGCCACCCAGGTGCCTTTTGAAACGGACTGGCGCCAGGCCCAGTAAAATGTTTTGCCAACCAGCGTCCTTCTGTCCAACTGTAAGCAGGAGGAGGAGAGAGAGAGAGAGAGAGAGAGAGAGAGAGAGAGAGAGAGAGAGAGCCTTAAGCAGAAGTTCCTCTGCTGGTAAAAACCACTGAACACTGTTTCCCATAATAACTCTCACAGCTAGTTCGCTGCACTCAGCATTTATTGTCCCCAAATAATCTCACTCCTTGTTCCTAATCGCCTCTGCTAGGGCCCGCCACGTACAAGTTCTCTACAGATCACACTTAACAGCTACAAGAACATTCTGTCATGTAGAAAAAGTGGTTTACGTCGCATATCAAATATAGCACCAGAGACCATGAAGATCAAACTGTAAAGTATTGAAGTTAATCTGGCAGACAAGGTTATCGAAGTGAGAGAGTGGCATATCACCTCTCAACGTTATGAAAACTTTACACATAATTTCGAAACCTTACAAAACTTTTTCTTGCAGATAACTGTCACCAAATTATGAAAGAAATAAGTTTGCTGTCTATAATTCAAGGTGATTTTTTCCACTGTTTGCAAACTCTAGGGATTGATGAATGAGGATATGGAACAGAAAAGGTATACTGAACTTATGTCAGGAAATGCATGGCTTCCATGCTAGAGACCATGTATTCAGTCATACATTGTTACAGAGATTGTGGTCTAATACACACTGTACCATGAAGCCACAGTTAAGTATGTGTTGAAAATGGTTTCCATGTGCCTCAATGCATGTGTGTACGTGCTATTGCATGTTCTGTCTCGCATGTTCCCATCGGCCATTCTGCATTCAGTGTCAAAGGCAGCATGAGTACAGTTGTTGTATGTCCAACCTTTGTATCTGCATAGCGAATGTACTAATGTGTGCAAACTTAGCTTACCACTTAGTGCACAAATGGACAAAACATCTGAACTGTCTTCTCAAGCCCAGGGTGTCAAACAGACATTCCAAATAAATCTGACCCTGACCCTATAAAGCAGCTAATATCAGTTGCGGATTGCAACAAAAATCATTAGAAATGCTGCTGTCACGTACCTAGAATGCATGAATTAACAAAAGTAAAAGTTTGGTGTCTATCATAGAAAGACAACAGAGCTATTCCCTTTTTTATTCTACATATAATTTATCAACTGTTGCTTTCAGGGTTCAAGTGATAAACAACAATCATGTTCAATTACCTTTTACACTCAGTAACAAAATATTTAATTTTAATTTTTTGAAATGACGATTATTAAAATAGTTATCTCAACACATGAAAATTTTTTATCAAAGGAAAAAATGATAAAAAAAATTGTAGACAACTTGGAGTGAGTAAATTCTAGACTCAACATTGACTGTGGCCTAATGTGTGTTGGTACTTTACCAAGTGACATCTGCAACAGCGTTGTCTCCGTGCTTGATCTGAAATGCTAATTCCCTACTCTGGCCTTGACAGAATTCCCCCAGTCAAAACTTTCCTGCATTCCGTAGAATGGTAATCTTTCTCTAGTCGAGATAATGGCTATTGCACACTCACTACAGGTTGTAGCGATGTGCACAATATCTTTGCATGCAAAAATTCCTGCAGGAGTATTTAACTACCACTTTGCTGTCTGTTACCACGATTCATGAAGCGTATCGTCCTCACTTCACAGAAAGCCCTCACTTAATTCGTCACACTTGTGCGCTCTGCTCCAAGGTGTGTGTGTGAGAGAGAGAGAGAGAGAGAGAGAGAGAGAGAGAGAGCCTTAACGGCTCAAAATACTTTTACATAAAGGGGATCTCCCCACTGTGTCTCATCTGTGTTGCCGAGTATGGCTTCAGCCATTCACTGTCTCGCTAGAGGTGAATAAACATTTTTATTTTTCTTGCTGGGTCGCAGCCTAGCCCTGTTAATGACTTTCAGCCACTTACTCTCGATTCCATCCATATTTACATTAAAAGGAATAATGTATTGTTCCGGCCTTATCCCTTTCTGCGCTGGAGCTCACCGTTCTCTTGCTAAATGGGAGTTTTGCGATACCATTAACCATCTGCTCAGTTCGTCTCAGAATTGCGTTTCACTTTAACTTGTTTGTTCATGCCAGTCCAAATTGGTAGATATTGTTTGTTAGTCTTCAGTACATCAGATTAAGTGCAATTGACTTTTGTAGATATAATTACCATTTTCTGAGGATCTCATACTGTATCGTCCTGTCATTATGTATCAAGCTCATGTAATGCCTGTAAAATCCGGTAGCCTTACACACTGCTCCAGTGTCTCCACATCTGGAATCAGCTCTGCATACACAAACTTCTGAGGTGGCCCCACAACCAGAAATTGCATGGGTTAGCTCCGGTGAATGAGCAGGTCATGCAACTGAATGCCCTCATCCAATCCATCGACCAGAGAGGACACAATTGAGATACGTCTGGATGTTAATGACGAAGTGAGCTGGAGCTTCATCATGTAGAATCCACTTAACCCTTTGAATCATCAATGGCACTTCTTCCAGCATGCGAGGCAAAGTTACTTGGAAGAAACGCCTGTACTTCTGGCCTCTTAGGCGACGTGTAATGTAGACTGGTCCCAAAACATGGTCGACAATTACACCAGCCCCCACATTCTGGCTCCACCGTTGCTGATGATTCACTGTCATCATACCGTGGTGGTTCTGCATATTAGCCCACAGATGACTGCAATGAAAGTTGAAGATACCACTCCACGTAAAGGTGGCCGCATCTATGTATAGGATGGATGACACAAACACCAGATTCATGTTTGCCTGGTGAAGAAACCAGTGACAAAACTGCTCCCGATGTGAAAAGTTTGTCTCTAGCAAGCCCTGCACACGCTGAAAGTGATTAGGGTAGTAACAAATGTAATGGAGAATGTTCCACATGGTTCTCTGGCTTGCCCTGAATTGGCGGGCCAACTGCCTGGTACTGACGTAGTGGTAGCCTTCTGCAGCGTTAATCTTCCAAGTCTGGTGTCCGAACATTTTGGGTACGTCCTTCATGATTTCCTGCTTCCTAAAACGGCCCGTGGCTCAGACAAATGGGAAAACACTGTTTCAAACATTGAACGCTGTGGTTTTTGTCGGCAGGATAGGTCAGCTACCCGCTGCCTGTTGGCATTTGCTTTTCTGAAACTAAACTCATTGTCGGCAAGCTCTCGATTCGAAGAGGGAAGCATGCATTAACATCCAATACAAGGGGAATTACGAAGAGAAGTCAATCGGACACAAGATTACCATTTATACGGCAGGACACAGCCCTACGGCATGACATGTGAGAAACAGTACCACCAACTAGGAGGAAATGACGCATACTGAAACTGTAACTGTGTGGGCCAGCTCATATTAGACTGCAGGCTCTGTAACAAAGTATGATTGAATAAACGGTCTCTAACATGGAAACCAAGCATGCAACTTCCTGGCAGATTAAAACTGTGTGCCGGACCGAGACTCGAACTGGGGACCTTTGCCTTTCGCGGGCAAGTGCTCTACCACCTGAGCTACCCAAGCACGACTCACGTCCCGTCCTCACAGCTTTGCTTCTGCCAGTACGTCGTCTCCTACCTTCCAAACTTGGAAGCTCTCCTGCAAACCTCCTGGAAAAAAGGATATTGCGGAGACATGGCTTAGCCACAGTCTCGGGGATGTTTACAGAATGAGATTTTCATTCTGCAGCGGAGTGTGCGCTGATATGAAACTTCCTGGCAGATTAAAGCTGTGTGCCGGACCGAGACTCGAACTCGAGTAGTGGTAGAGCATTTGCCCGCGAAAGTCAAATGTCCCGAGTTCGAGTCTCGGTCCGGCACACACTTTTAATCTGCCAGGAAGTTCCATATCAGTGCACACTCCGCTGCAGAGTGAAAATCTCATTGTGAAACCAAGCATTTCCGGAGATAAGTTCATTAGATCCTTTTAGTTCCGTTTCGTCTCATCGATCAATCTCTAGAGTTTGTACACAGTGGAAAAAGTCACCTTGTATTTTTGCTGTTCATACAGTTAAAGTGTCACATGAAGCATGTTTTAGTTTATTACTTCTATAATATTAAGTGGATTCGTGAGACATTTTCCAGGCGGTATTTGTATATACCACTGAATATAACAGAAAAACTACATAGTTCTGCAACACATAGTTCAGGAGATTTGAGGTCATAAGCACTAAGATCCATGAAAAACTATCGCATCGTGCATGATTTCATTTTGTTACATCTTTAGTACAAACTCTATTCAGAACGCATTTATAAGACAATAGCCACGTACATCGCTGGATGTACTTGCGAAATTATATCGCTGCACAGCTCATAGTTCAGGAGATATGACATCATAAACAGTGAACTGCGCTAAAATGAAACTGCAGTTCGAAGTTCACTAGAGATACAGGTGAAACACGTGTACAGATACGTGTTAAATACGTTCCATATATTTTAAATATATTTGGAAGGAAGAGGTTCACTGACAGTGAGGGGGAAGGAGCAGATAAACACAGACAGGAGGCGGAAGAGACGGACAGAGGTAGGTGACGGGGAAATGGACGGAGAGAAGGGAGAGACGGTAATGGACAGAGGAAGGACAGAGTAGGACATATACAGAGGCAGGGAAAGGAAGAGATACGTAGACAGAGGGGGAGGGAGAAAGGGACAAAGAAGGCGAGAGGAGGTGGTGAACAGAGAGAACGTGTAGGAGGAGTTAGAGGGAGAGAGAGAGAGAGAGAGAGAGAGAGAGAGAGAGAGAGAGAGAGAGAGAGAGAGAGAGAAGCAGATGGGAATGGAAGATACGGTGTAGTAGAATAATGAAATAAATACTTATCCAGGCAACACCAGGTACTCGGCTAGTATTTAATAAAAGAAGTTATTAAACTTTAAAAGCGTAGAACATCCAATAATCGAGTCCGAGACCAAGATTGTTAACGTAACAAACAAATACAATGGCAGTGATTTGTAATTCTACAAGTAATATTCGTAACACCACTAGAGCTAGACCTCACAGGAAAGGTCACTTTCACAGAAATCTTTTGACTAAGTAAGCCAATGGTATTCGACCTACAGACTGTGGGTAGTAAGCAGGTGCAGGTTTAGGGAATAGTAATTATGATTTTTTCAGCTGTTTCTAAAATGTCTTACAGGTACAAAACTGTCTGTCTCATGTCTTACACATTCAAATCTGATCCACAGTGCAGCAAATTCTTTAAATTTCGGTATGCTATACTTTATTCGGAAGTGGTTTATCGAATTTATAATTTCAGAACAAATTACAAGAGTGTTATTATGTAATTTCGTTATCCTATTGAGCCTTGGAGTAGACAATATTCCTTCAGATTTACTCAGAATATATTAATACCTTTTGCAAAAAAGGGTGGTACTCACAAGTATGAATGTTATCGAACCATTAGCTTCAGAAGTCATAGCTGCAAAATACTGTCACAAATTATTTACCGATGAACTGATAAATTTTCAGAAGCCCACTGAAGTGGCAGGAAGCTGGTTGGGGAGTGCTAAGGTACCATACTGGGACCACGAAATAAAGTTAATTATACAGATATTTACTACCAGAAGCAATAAAACTCTTTGCAAAATATAAAACTGATTACAGTCCTTGAAATACCTGGACACGTTGGCGTGTCCAAATATATCAAAATAATGCAAAGTCGGAGTGCTAAGCATCTGCAAACAAATCAATAATTGCCATACGTCATTGATCGTTAACAGAGAATTACAGATCAAGAACATAAATTGATCAAACATATGACTGTAATTACTAAACACACAAACGGCTGAAGACCCAGCTATAAATGTCTGCTGGGGCGAAGCCAAAATAAATTAAAGTATTAAGCTGTAGCAGTGCAAGGTTAATAAGAGACAATTAGAGATCAAGAACATCAACTGATTAGACAAAAGATTATGTTTAGCAATTGAACAAACAGGTGAAGCCCCGAAACCAGGCCCTGAAGACCACGCGATAGTTGACCGACCACCGTGTCATCCTCAGTATTCATCATCCAAGGCGGTACGGAGAAGCATAGCGTCAGCATACCACATTCCCGGCCGTTATCGACGTTTTGACCTCGAAATCGCTACCTCTCAGTTAGGCAGCTCCTCAATTGGCATAGCGAAGCTAAGTGCAACCCTGTCCAGCCCTCAGACACCAAGGACAGCAGTGCCGGAAGTCGAACACGTGTCTCCCGCATGAGATTCTGTCTCATTGACTACTCGACTACAGAGGCGTACACAAACGTCTGAGGCCCACTGATATATGTCTATCACGATGAAGCCATTTCACGTTTTACAATTTTACTGAGAAATTTCATTCAGGAATACGATACCTCGGCCATAAAGGCCAGTTTACGACAGCATTGGCCAATCTTAAATGAACAGAATATCATTACAACGAACTCTAATAGCGTTTAAGACATAGAGGATAACTGAATTACCGGCCAGCGGCCACACAAATAAACTTTAAAATTGGTGAAGGAGCTTCATGATTAATAGGAAATTTGGTTAAAATACGAGAAGTCGCTAGTACCTAGTTTGAACGATGTTAAGCGTACATCAGAACACGGTCCCGAGGTCAGGCAGGTCATCAGGCTTATAAACACAGCGCAGTGACTGACGAAAACATCACGTTTAACATATGCTAGAGGCCGCCTCTAGACAGTGATGCTTCGATTTACTTAAGTGGGATTTAGAAGAAATCAGTTGCATTAAATGATACACATTTGAAACATAAAACGTAAAGCAAGCCAAAGGCTTAAACTTCGTAGGTTAAAGGAAAGCAAACAGCTACAGTTGCCCACCATTATACGTTCGGAATCAGCTAAGCCCTGCGAACAGAAAAGGCAGATTGGGATATCACAAGATAATTACTACGCAGATGGCTAGTTTGGAAAACCGCCAATGACATGTAATGTGACCTCGCTAGAATCAGCTGACCAGCTGTTTTGCCAAAATAGATACTAAAGTTGGACAGATTAATTACCGTCTTTTGCAACTGTAATGAAAGCCTTATTAAGACCAAGCTCGTTTCGTTACATCCTAAGTTATCTTCAGTGATCACTGCAATAATATCGTTTTCTTCGCTTCAAATTACAGAAAAACACCCACATACACCGCCGCAAGACATACGCTAAGCGTACTCAGATAACAGTATAAAACACAAAATGACAGAACAGTGAAAAAGAAGAATAACTAGAAAACAACATGAAAGTCTCATGTATTGGAGACATATAATGTAGAAAAAACATGTACTCCAGAATCCCAGGCAAAGAAAGAGACAAGATAGGCCCAGACGCATACATTCACTTTCCATAGCATCACATAACAGAGATAAGCACACTTTACACCTCACTGCTCACGAAAATTATTTCGGTTTAGGAAAAGAATTCTACAAGAAGAAGGATGTCAATTGGATGCCACATTTCAGGAAAGTTAGCAAATATCTTCATTAACAAATCAATAATAAAATTCCCGGGAAATAATACTAGGAAAATACAATATACTATTTTCAGAGATACGTAGATGAAATCCCATGCTTGGTAGGTGAATCAGGAAGTAAAATAGACCAAGTATATGCAGAGATTAACACATCACACAAAAACATAAAATTCACCTTGGACACAGTACAAGCAAGCCAAACAAACTTACTAGATATATGCACCCTAAAGAAAATAACCAACACTCAGAATTTACCGTAAAAACACAACAAAAACAAAATGACATCAATCACCTAGCCACACACAGGTCAAAACGTATCTGCCCTCAGAGTATATGATCCACAGATTAAACACAGTGCCACTTAAATATAACTATAATATGGAGCTAGACGTAATTATTCAGACAGAAGAAAATAACGAACACCAAAAATCGCTAGTAACATTACTGAACAAGAAAATCCAGAAGAACATGAAAAAATTACACCACATAAACCCAGAGGCCTACTACAAACACACACACACCAATATCAACACAACTACACAGGAAGAGCAGATCGCAAAATCTCAACAGACAAGGTGATACACACACGCATACATATTTAAACTGACACACAGAATGAGGAACTTCCTCAAGAAACAAATAATATAAACAGCACACCAAAGCAATATCTCCATATAGAAGCGTCTATAAAAGCAAGATCACACTGACATGTTCAAAAAATCTGGCATTTACCAACTCCAGTGTAACAGCTGTGGTGCTCTGTACTTAGGACAGACAGGCAGAACATTTGAAATAAGGTATAAGGTACAGAAAGGAGCATGGAAATACGGCACCAGTCATTCAACATTTTCAAAACACCTCCGAAATGAAATCCACAACCATATCATAACAGAAAAGGACATGAAAGTAGTAAGATTCAGAAACAAGGAACATCTCCTAAACCTACTAGGGACATCGAAATTCAAGAAGTAACAACAGAGAAGAAACGTAACAAATGACCAAACGTCTGCAACTAGACGTTATTTAAACTAATAAAACATATCGTGCACAAGGAACCATCCCACAAGACGCCACAAAATAACATCATGAACTAGGCGATATTCCCACCCTACATCACCCACCTCAGTACCATAGTAAATCAATAATTCATAAACGAGGAAATAAGGAAATGTTAGCTTTTTTTACAGGCATGCACACGAGTGCGCGCACGCGCGCGCGCTCTCGTCCGCGCGCACACACGCTCACACACAGACACACACACACACACACTGACCAATAGCAGCCACTCCCACCGTTACCAAAATAAACAATAGACGAACGCATCCAGCAACAGCAAAACAAAACACACGAAATGAGGAGATGCCAGTGGCTCTTACAACACAGTAATATGAATATATGAGGTGTTATTGAAAGAGCTGTGTGCTAAATTCTAACGCATACATGCGAAAGCACAGGGACAATGACGTAAACGACAAAAAAGCGCGAGTACCGACAAAAATTTACAGTCAATTGTGGTAAGTGAAGCAAGCACACCGTTCTTGATTCTAGCAAACAAAATCGTACGGGAAAAACGTATGTTCAGTGGTTACTGAACATACTTTGAAATAAAACGAAACGCGTTTGTTTCTAATAAGACTTTTATTGAAGTTGGAAAAGACGGTGTGTAACCTATACAACTTCTATACCTGCAACTGCAGAAAAAAGGAGCGAAAAAGCAATGAAGGCAACGTTAAAGTAGATAGCTTTTCCTCCGTTGTATGAGAAATATAAAAAAAATTAGGTGAATGTCAGAAGAGCGACCAAAGCGTACAGAGAAGTCCCTTTCTGGATTTCCCGGTGGATTCGATAAATAAGGCATTAAACAACGGCTAATCTGTATTGTAACATACACATGTGTGAAGAACATAACACAGCTCCAATAAAATACAGACACAAATCGATAAAACAAGTCTAGCAAACACTAAAAATGTTAAATACTACTGTAATAAAGTATAAACGCCAGCGAACAGAATAACTTTGGTAACCGCTGAATGCAAGTAACTTACAGTTGTCCTTGACTGTGAGTGCGTTAAACACTACTCTAATAAAAAGCAAAACACACTGGTGAATTAAAGAAGGCTAGCGATCATTGAATAAGTAATACACCTGACGTCTAGCTTTCAATTAGACTTGAACGAAAGCGTGATTTAGCGTGCACGAATAATGCAGCCACGCTACCCAGTAACTTTGAGAGTAGACAACAAAAATCAAATTAATCCACATTCGCCACAAATCGCGAATATGTGTCCGAAAAATAGGCTAAACACAGCGTAGTAGAAAAATACTCATGAGCGTTTTGGCTCACAATGGCGAACCGGAGGACCAACGGCAAATACTAGCTAGACCCGAAAGGAACGAGAATGCAGTGCTTCACACATTAGTAAAGAACAAATTACTTCCTGCTACAAAAGGCCTCTCCATATAGTTCATAATAGAGGTGCGCAGTGGTTTCTCGAGCAAGTTCGCTTTCTCCAACAGTAGAGTAGATTTCAAACTACAGTCTATGTGCAGGCGTCAGTAGCACCCCACAGACGAGGTCGCCGCCTTCCATCTATGTTGGGATCAACAGATTGCTGACACGTCCTCGGTAAGTCCAAACTTAGTGTCCACACCACTGCCAGCAAGGCACTTCCTTCTGCCTGCAGAACATGCCCCTATATTGCCGTCTGTTGTTGCTTTCACACCCTCTCGCAGGCCGGCGTTATTCTGGTGTCCCAGTAACGAGATGTACACAGGGTAGGTACAATCGGCTACTAAGGGCCAAGGATGTCATGGGAGAATGGTACACCCTCCTTGGGAAAGATAAGTTTGTATTCTGTTGAAACCTAGTAACACTCTAAGCCATAATGATCTTACGATCGAAGATAGGCTGAAAAAAGATAAACTTAAACGTTTTTACCATTCGTAGATTCAGAATTAAGACAACTCTTAGGGTAGTGTTGCGAACACATTCTTTGAAATTTTCGAGGTACCATGAACAAAATACGTGGAATGGCTGGCTCTGAGCACTATGGGACTTAACATCTGAGATCATTAGTCCCCTAGAACTTAGAACTACTTAAACCTAACTAACCTAAGGACATCACACACATCCATGCCCGAGGCAGGATTCGAACCTGCGACCGTAGCGGTGGCGCGGTTCCAGACTGAAGCGCCTACGTGGAATGAAAGGATGTTCGCAACTTGTACAGGAACTAGACGGCAGTTATAAGAGTCGAAGGTAATGAAAGGGAAGCAGCGATTGAGAAGGGACTGAGTCAAGGCTGTAGCGTGTCCCTGACGTTTTCAGTCTGTACATTAAGCACTAGTAATGGCAAGAGATGGGAAATTTTGACAGTGAATTATTGTTTAGAAATAAAATGTAAAAGCTCTATGATTTGCAAACGACAGAACAATGAAGGTAAAGATTTGGAAGAGCAGAATAAATAGAATGAATAGTAGATGGATTTCACCATTTGGCTAGAAAAGTCACTGATAATGGTCAAATTAGGGATGATATTAAATGCAGCCTACCAATAGTAAGGAAAGCATCTCTTATAAAAATAAATTTGTTAACATCTAGTATAAACTAAGTAAATTTGAATACACATATCAAAAAATGTTTTGCATCACCACGTTTTGCTTAACTTCTGAAGATAGACGTTGACTGTGGATATTGTATCACAGACACAGTCCCTTTGACTGTTCAGAGATGTCACTAAACCCGCCCAAGGATGTAAACAACCATGCATGAGCAGCAACCTGTTGGACGGAGGGGGCCCGACGGTCGATCAGCTCTAGACATTCTACCAGGAAGGAGGTACACGGCACGTGTTGTCTGTGGTTCAACCATGCTTAGGCGGTCAATACCGCTTTTCGATCGCGTCCGCATTGTTACTTTGTGCCAGAAAGGACTTTCAACAAGGGAAGTGCCCAGGCGTCTCGGAGTGAGCGAAAGCGATGTTGTTTGAACATGTAGGAGATACAGAGAGACAGGAACTGTCGATAACATGCCTCGCTCAGGCCCTCCGAGCACTACTACTGCAGTGGATGACTGCTACCTACGGTTCATGGCTCGGAGAAGCCCTGACAGCATCACCACCATGTTGAATAATGTTTTTCGTGCAGCCACAGGACGTCGTGTAACAACTCAAACTGTACGCAGTAGGCTGCATGACGAGCAACTTCACTCCCGACGTCCATGGCGAGGTCCATCTTTGCAACCACGACACCATACAGTGCAGTACAGATGGACGCAACAACATGTCGCATGGACCGTTCAGGATTGGCATCACGTAATCTACACCCATGACTATCGCATATGACTTCAACAAGACAATCGTCGGAGACATATTTGGAGGCAACCCGGTCAGGCTGAATGCCTTAGACACACTGTCCATAGAGAGCAGCGAGGTGGAGATTCCCTGCTGTTTTGGGGTGGCACTATGAGGGGCTGACGTACGCCACTGTTGGCAATGGAAGGTGCAATAACGGCTATACGATAAGTGAATGCCATCCTCCGACCGATACTGCAACCATATCGGTAGCATATTGCCGAGGCATTCGTCTTCATGGACGACAATGGCACCCCAATAGTGCACATCTTGTGAATGACTTCCTTCAGGATAACGACATTAGTCGACTAGAGTGGGCAACTTGTTCTCCAGACATGAACTTTTCGACCATGCCTGGGATAGATTGAAAAGGGCTGTTAATGGAGGACGTGACTCACTAACCACTGTGAGGGACCTACGCCGATTCGCCGTTGTGGAGTGAGACGATCTCGACCAACAGTGCCTTGATGAACTTGTGGTTAGTACGCCACGACGAATACAGGCATGCATCGATGCAGAAGGACGTGGTACTGGGTATTAGAGGTACCGGTGTGTACAGCAGTCTGGACCACTACCTCCGAAGGTCTCGCTATATGGTGGTATAATATGCAATGTGTGGTTTTCATGAGCAATAAAAAGGGCGGAAGTGATGTTTATGTTGACCTCTATTCCAATTTTCTGTACAGGTTCCGGAAGTCTCGGAACCGAGGTGATGCAAACCTTTTCTTGATGTGTGTATCAGGAACTTTTTCTGAAAGCGTATGTAGCGTATCTCGATTATAGAAGTGCACTGCGACTATAAACAGATGAAACGTAAAGCGAATAGAAGCTTTGGACACCTGGTGCTAGAGAAAAATTCTGAAGAGTATATGGGTAGATTGAATAACTAATGAATAGGTTCTAAATGAACGTGAAGTAAAAAGAAAGTTGTGGCACAACTTGACTAAATACGGGTTCGATTGGTAGTGTCAAAGAACCGTCAATTTGGAACGAAGTGTGGCAGACAAAGATGTACAGGGAGAGAAGGAACTGAATACAGTAAGCAGGTTCAAATGGACATCAGACCAGCCATCAGTTTGAAGATTATTACTGCACAGTTAGTTTTAGAGATTACATGAAAGTTTTGTATGAACGTAGGAAGTATAGAGAACGTCTTACAAAAGTATAAATGTACAAAGCACCCATAGATGCTTAAAAAATACTCGAAATATGTATGACTATGAGTGCAGTAGAAAACACCTTTCCGTTCATGTCAGTAAGGCTGCACTAGTTACCCTTATGGCTAAAGTGAAATGGTTAGTTAGCTACAGAACAGAGACAGAAAATATGTTCCCTCTTTGGGCACCACGCCTCATTAGTCCGAATACCGTAGCGACATTGCAGCGACAAGCACAAAAAAAAAGGAGGAAGGAAAAATTCTGCACGTCCGTATGTGGCTCCGCCCGGAAAATAAAAAAAAAGTAAAAAAAGTCCTGGGAACAGTTCCATTTAGTGTTGCATGGTGGACGCGCACGGCAGCTAACCGGACAAATGGAGGTCCAGGTAAAACCCACGTGCTGGCCGGCCCAGCGTCACACTATTTCCGACGGCTAGAATTTGTTCCGCGGCAGTCGAAGCGTAAATCCCAGCACGCAGTTCTGACCGGTCCAGCTAGGAGGCGACGCCGTTGCGGTAGCTGGGCGTGGCCGCCTGTTGTTATTTCACGTTTTAACGAGCTAATGTTTGCTGTCGGGACGCCGGAGGCGAACTGCCGCATTCTCATACACACGAGCACGTGCTCTCTCTCTCTCTCTCTCTCTCTCTCTCTCTCTCTCTCTCTCACACACACACACACACACACACACACACTTAAACAAGCATCCGCCCATGTACGCTAGGTTCCCTGCGGCCTCCCGATACATAAGCCGGGATCTGGAGGGCGGTTTCACGATGGGTGGCGGTATTGGAGTTTGGGCGGGGGAGGGGTAGGGTGGCTACCCCTCCTGTTTCCCCACCACCCGCCACACTGCCTACTACAAAGCCCCCCGCAATCAGCGCGGCGGCGCCTGCTGAACGCCGGAAAAACGGAGTCCTCAGGGGGACCGGCCAAAGCCAGCGCGTACGCGGCTGGCTGTGCGCCATGGTTCGCTACACCGCTTTTGGGAGTTCGTTCACTCACTCTGTCGGCCTCTCTCTCTCTGTCTCTTAGCATGCGGTTCGTTTGATCGGAAAAATGCAGACCAGCGATTGCAGATTCGTGTTTGTGTATGTTTCCCTCCCTAATGGCCAACCGAAGAGAAATCCTCCAACGTCCTTGGTTACGTAACTATCCGTGATAGTCGTTTGAGAAACTACTGTTGGCAACCCAAATGACCAATTACTTTTGCCGAAGGTAGGACTCCTGTCTTCTCTTGGGGGTATTTTTCCTTCGTTAGTTATGAAACCACTTACACCAGTTACTTGAGCGGTGTTTAGCCACCTGGTAGTAGATATTCACGTAAAGCTGCCTCTTTCTTGCCTCACCAATCCTCCTAATTTAAATTAATTGGGCCACTAATCTCTCTCTAAATTAAATTAATTTGGTCGATAGTCTCTCTATAAAAGGTTTGCCCCTTAAGGCAGAAGCTATTTATTAAATATAAATTGTTGTGACCTGAGGAAACTACAGTTGGCCGGTCATAACTGCAGGTACCTTTAATCCTCTGGGAGAAGGCTGTTCGAACGACAACATATGAAACATTAGATCACTTTATTAAAAGTATGACAGAGAGATTTACTTAACTCTTACACAATCCATTGCCACAACAATGAGCCGAATATTTACAACTGTACTTCAACAATAAAGCATCCTTCACTGCACACAAACCATTGCCTAGCAGATGCTTCTCCATGACACCGTAAGGTGTCATGCTGACACAATCACCGTGTTCAAACTGTTCCTGTAAAATGTGTTCATACGTTTCGGGATTTAGCGTTTAGGGTTTTTATAAGCATAATAAGGGACCATACCCTAACCACGGAAAACACTCCTATACGATAATACCAACTCCTCCGTACTTAACTGTTGCCGCTACACGTGATGGGAGGTATCGTTCTCCAGCCATTCGCAAACCAGAAATCTTCCATCAGAGTGCCACAGGATACAGCGCTATGCATCACGGCAATCACACGTTTCCAGTCATCCACCGTCCAGTGGCGTTGCCCTTTGCACCACTTCAAGCATTGCCTAGATTTGTGATTGATGAGTGGATGCTCGATCATTGTGCCCCATTCTTTTTCACTCTGTATGCGCAGTTATTGTGCTAGCTGGTCTGCTGGCAGCACTTTCGAAGTCAAGTGACTCCTTCCGCTGATTTTATGCGATTTCGTACGACTATCTTCAGCAGTTCTGTACGGGACCTGTCAGTCACCACATGAGGTTTGCATGGTCTTGGTTTAGCAGTGGTTATTCCTTCGTGTTTCGACTTCAAAACCACATCACCAAAATCGACTTGGGCAGCGTTAGAAGGGTATAAATGTCGCTGATGAATTCGTTACGTATGTGACATCCAGTGCACAGTCCACGTTCGAGGTTTCTCAGTTATCTTGGCCAAACCATTTTGTTGTCACTGCTCCTCTAATGACAACACAATACTCCCTGCCTTGTGTTATACTGGTGTGTCCGTTCCTCGTGATATGTAGTGGTTAATCCACATTATGAATGGGCGGCTGGTTACTTCTAATCACGTAGTGTAGTGTCTGAAAAAGAGGTACATGAATTCCCCTTACTGATCAACAGATACTTGAGACGTCAATTCCATAAATCGGTCTGAACACCACAGAGGCGTGGTCCTATTGGACGTAGTACGCCTTTGGCTTCTTCCAAGGTAGAATCCGACGTATTCAGCGAGTTACACGTAAAATAGTTAATAGAATTACAAAAAAGAAAACATCAATCTGTCAAATAGCATGAGGCTGATGTTATTCGATGAACGTTCATCTCTCCGTACGTGCACGTTGAATGTAGGGATCAAATCATCCAATGTACGACAAAATTGAATACGAGGTTAAGAACATTCGTCGGCCGGTGTGGGCGTGCGGCTCTAGGCGGTACAGTCTGGAACCGCGCGTCTGCTACGGTCGCAGGTTCGAATCCTGCCTCGGGCACGGATGTGTGTGATGTCCTTAGGTTAGTTAGGTTTAAGTAGTTCTAAGTTCTAGGGGACTGATGTCCTCAGATGTTAAGTCCCATAGTGCTCAGAGCCATTTGAACCATTTGAATCTAGTATTAGACAGGGAGGGGTGGGGCACCACCGCTGCTTCTTGCTATTGCAACATTTCTTGAACAGTGCGTCAGAAGCTAATTGGAGTCCCTGCTACAATGTTTTCTGTCGGTAGGAGAAAACTGCGGGTAATTTGATGTGAGACTACAATTGGAAACATTGGCGAGTTTTGGATAACTTTACGCATCTGACACGGGAAAAACGTGACTAAATAATAAACATTCAGTTGTTTTCGGAGCACTTTGTTCTAAAGTGCAGTGAAAAATGGAAGATAAGTATAAAGAAATTTTTAAAGTTATTCACCTGCCATCATTTTTAACAGGAAAAGTAGATACTTACAGACTATGACATTGGTTTAGAAGTCGTACGTATTCGTATTTATTGGTAGTTACCGGCTTTTTGTTTTGTTTTAGTTTGAATGAGTAATACAGTGACCGAACTCCTCCAGTACAACGACATTAAAATGTTGTCATGTAGATGTTCTGTGGGTTTACAGGTAGCATCTCGATATGGTACATCAGTTCCAAAATTGATAATGGTTTAAGTTGAAAAAAAGCAAAATACAAACTCCGCATTGTGTCGCAGACAAAGAGTAACAGAGTAGAATATGCAATACAACAAGCTCCTCTTCCAAACCCTGAAGGCCCAAGGCATGTCGACCGACCGCCGTGTCATTCTCGGCCAATGGCGTCATCAGATCGGTATGGAGTGGCGTGTGGACAGCACTCTGCGCTCCCGTCCGTTGTCGGGTTTCCTGACCTTGGAGCGGCTGCTACTCAGTCAAGTTGCTCATTAGTTGGCCTTTCGAGATTGAGTGTACATTGGACCAGTCCTCTCTCTCTCTCTCTCACTACCTCTGTCTCCTCCTTTAAAAAAAAAAAAAACTGGGTCAGATAGTCCTCTGATCGAGCAAATTGAACTACTGTGCCGGAATTATTGAGAAATGAAGGCGGACATGTTTCAAACTAAATTTCCTAAATAAAATGCTGCTGCAGAGTAAGCTTCCCAGTGCACATAACAACCTGTGACTGTAGCTCTCTTCATTCCGGCTGTTACTGATGCCAAAATTGAAATAAAAGGATCACACAGTCGACACCTAAATCAGACAGTACAACTACCAACTTGACTTTATGCTGCAAAATACATGTAGATATTAGAAACAGTTTTGTTACAGAAACAAAATAGAAAGGTGAATATAGTCACCGGGGAATAGATGATATTTACGGATCAGTAATACGGAAAGATGTTCGATCCTGTATCATAAAAAGATTAGGATAGCTCGTACATGTAATGGTTAACGACAGTGAAAGAATACAATGTAAACCTGATGTGATAATCATAAGAATGAAAATTGAAATTCATGGATGTAATGACAAAGAAAAAAAAAAAGGCATGAGAGGAACAGTTATAACAGACGATATAAGACTGAACAAATTTGACATATGACGTATGTTGTTAACACGGTAAGGTGAATGTTGACGAATGTTACTCTGAAGACTGTGGGAAAATACCAAGTGAACTATTGATGAAGTGGTTTTGAGGAAGGAAATTGGTAACGGACGAAACGGAATGGTTTGGCTATTTCATCGTAGATGATCAAAATGGAAAGAGTATATGTAGGGTCTTGCCCACTCGTCTCTTATAGGGTGCTGCGTTCTCAGAATGCTATACAACAAATTCAAGCAAATAACATTAGTACTTTTATTTCTATAAAGCAGATTTAACAACACTTAACTTGAATGCACAAAATAATGTCTCAAGGGAGGGGTGACAAGCGATATAATTCCGAGTCCTTGGTTATATGTCGTGTTCCTGCAGGCTCTGCGACTCCTGTACACTAATGTCCGTATATTGAGCCGATCTGAGCGACCGGGGCTGGCAGGAGCGGCGCTTATATTCACTCCGGCTTGAGGGCGCTCCTGTCGTGGCACGGTCCTAATCAGCGCACCATTGGCCGACTTTGTTTCACTGGCTTCTCTGGTCTTGAGTTATGTGTCTTCGTTCCCAAGCTTGTGGTTACGCAAGAATAGTATGCACTGGTTGACTATTTTAATTTTGTATTATCAACACAAAAATGCAAGCAGGCAATAAGCCACCAAGTTGCTACGAAAGCTTACACTGATTTCGTTCAAAAACTGACCTGTATCTGCCACAAGCGACTACTTCACTTGGTCAGCTTTCGTCATGTAGGTTATAAGTTGCACACTGTGGTACAAAATAGCTGTTTTGTGTCAAATACGAGGAGGTTTCCTTTCGAAACGGCGCTGACGCATCTATGAGAGGTCAGCTGGTGGTGAAGCGCGTGGAAGCGGCGTGTCAGTCTCGGGCGCACTCCACTTGCCGCCCCCGCCGCCCCCGCTGCCCCGGCCGCGGCTCGTCCCCAGAGCCGCCTCTTGTGCTGCTCTGCGCCCCTTGAGACGCAGTGCCGCCTATTTTTAGGACCCGGCGACCCCGCGGCGCAAAGACGTCGCACGGAACCACCGCAGTCGCTGTAATACGGGCGATACGGCTCCGTAGCTCGCCCTCCCACGACCGACTGCCCAAGGTAGAGCGCTGGCAAATCCAGCGGATCACGATCCGCTTCCAGCAAATTTTACTTATATATATTTATATCGGGCTATACCGCTTGCTGATACTGCAGGAATAAATAGATTAGATACAGATACTTGAATAGAACGCAACCAAAAACTACGAGCTGAAGATGACAAAGAGGAAGAAATAACAGCTTCAGAGGATGAAAGACGTGGTATCACACCTGATCTACACTTACATCTATATATATACTGCGCAAGCCAACGTATGGTGCGTTGCAGAGGGTACTTTGTACCACTACTAGCCGTTTCCGCTCCACTCGCAGATAGAACAAGGGAAAGAAAGGCTGTCTACACGCTTCCGTATGAGCTCTGATTTCTAATATTTTATCTCTGTGATTCTTACGCGAAATGTATGTTGGAGGCAGTAGGACCGTTTTGCAGTTAGCTTCAAATGCCGGTTCTCTAAATTTACTCACCTGTGTTCCTCGAAAAGAACGTCGACTTCCCTCCGGGGACTCCCGAAGAAATTACTTAATGCTTACGTGTTGTTCGAACCTGCTGGAAACAAATTTATCAGCCCGCCTCTAAACTTCTTCGATGACTTCCTATAATCCAACCTGGTGCGGGTCCCAGATTCTCGAGTAATAATCAAGAATAGGTCGCTCTAGCGTCTTGTATGCTTTCTCCTTTACAAATGAACGCACTTTCCTAAAATTCTCCCACTAAACCAAAGTTGAACATTCGCTTTCCCCACATCAATCCTCACATACTCTTTCCATTTCATATCGCTTTCAAACGTTACGTTCAGATATTTAAAGAAAGTGGGTGTACGAAGGTGAGGTCACTACTAATGCTGTACCACAACATTACGGGTTTGTTTTTCCTACTCATTCACATTAACTTTTTATTCTACGTTTAGAGGCACCTGAACAGACCACATGAGGAAGCCATGACACAGGTAAAACACAGTAAGTCCGCAGGGCCTTATGAAATCAGTGAAAGTTATAACTACGGCTCTTGCACGTCTTAAATGAACACAATAAGAC